>NW_023459980.1:42945-44844 GCF_013731165.1 Rhagoletis pomonella | reverse complement strand
GACTGTAACTTAGCAAAACATCCATCCAGTGAAGACTTTTTACTGCTTATCTGGGTTTGTTATTTTGTGCTTTTTATGTGCTTTGCAAATATCGTTAAACATTGAAAAATCGCTAAGAATATTGCCCAGTAAACATTGAAAAAATCGCTTGACGTCACGGTAGCCGACCAACTTTATAAATTTTGGTCGCACACAGATATATATTGCTGAGGAATTAGGTGATATTAAGGGGCTTTTTAGGGCTGTCAAAATTATTTAAGGTGCTCAGTCAGTTTCCGGGATAATAAAGACTTTACTGGGTTAAATGTAACATAGCAAAACATCTATTAAGTGAAGACTTTTTGTTTAACGTTTTAAGTTTATGGAAAACTGTCAAGTGTACTCATTGAGGTGTTTAATAAACTCAGAGTTTAATTTGACATTTGTTTGTTAACTTTTTCTTATTTACATTTAGCCTGTCCCCGTACTCCAGCATTTAGACAGAAATAGTCCGAAGTAGCCGTGGTGTAGAATACCAACCGTTTAGCCATAAAGAAATAAAAAAAAATTTTGCTAAATAGAACTTTCCATGCTGATTTCAACCATATGAAGATTATTTGGCGCAAATAAAAACTAAAGCCAGTAAAAAAGGTTCAAGTTCAACTTTTATATTTATAATATCTCGGAAACTATTTGACCGATCACAAACGTATTGATGCGAATTTAAAGATAATTTAAATACCTTTTACGCCATTAAAAAAAAGAAAAAAAAATATATATATATATTTTGATTATTAGGTGTTTCTGGCTTAAAAATATAAATGAAAGGAAACAATTATGTCCAGCAAGTGAAATATCCGCTAATTACATTTATTTTGACGTCATTAGTTTTTTAATAGGTCATATTGTTCAAAAGATAATAACATTTAAAAAAAATCTGAAAATTTAACTTTAACCATTGATATGTCCTTTATTTTTTTCTTTAGCCAAATAATTTTTGTAGGGTTGAAATCAGCACAAAAAGTTCTATCGAGTCACATTTTGGCTTTTGCATAGCTAGATTACTGATATTCTACACTTGTGTGGACGGAACGACCTGGGACTATTTCTGATTAAATCCTGCAGTACGGGAACAGACTAACTGTCGGCAAATTGGTTGCAGGTTTGGATTAGCAAAGACACAAACCAAATTCGATCAAAACGGGTTGCATTGCATTTGGTTTGTGTCTTTGAAAATCCAAACCTGCAACCAATTTGCCGTTAGTCTGTTCCCGTACTGCAAGATTTTATTTGGCGAAAGTTGAAAAGAAAGAAGATATCAATGGTTAAAGTTAAATGTTTTAATTTTTTTAAATGACGTCAAAATAAAGGTAATTAGGGGTATTTCACTTGGTGTGCATAATTTGTTTCCTTTCTTTATAGTTTTAAGCCAGAAATACCTAATAACCAAAAAATATATAAATATATTTTTTTAAAATGGCGTTTATTTAAAATTGTTTACGTCGGGTAAAACGTACCTAAATTATCTTTAAATTAGCATCAATAAGTTTGTAATCGGTCAAATAGTTCCCGAGATATTATAAATAAAAGAAAAATATAAAAGTTTAACTTTAACCTCTTTTATGGGCTTTAGTTTTTATTTGCACCAAATAATCTTGGTATGGTTAAAATCAGCATGAAAAGTTCTATTTAGCTACGTTTTTTATTTCTTTATGGCCAAACGGTTGGTATTCTGCAACACGGCTACTGCGGACTATTTCTGTCAAAATCCTTGAGTATGGAAACAGGCTAAATGTGAATGAGAAAAAGTAAACAAACAGGTGCCAAATTAAACTCGTGAGCTTCTTAGGGCCAATTTCAAATGAATATTTAAACGGCACTTAAGTTTAATTGTGGATTGTTGTTTAAATGCCATTTAGC
>NW_023459980.1:0-32945 GCF_013731165.1 Rhagoletis pomonella | reverse complement strand
TCACATACAAATGCTGTATAAATATCCATGTGCAATAATTTCGCTGAATATCAAGAAAGCAGGCGAACTCAAATAAATTCGGATTTACGGTCAAATAAACGTTTTTAAATTCACTATTCGAGTTCTTTTGGCGCCATTGCACTCTATGCTGCATTAAGATTTAGATGTGCATTGATCAAATATAAACATTTAACCATTCAAGTAAAACCTTTTACGTGCTTATAACTATGCAAACTTTCCCTGATTTATGGTCGATTTTGGTGGCAAATAATATGTGAATATTTTAATGAAAGTGTTGATAGGGTATTGATTAATGCACTTATAAGTATGTAAGCTTCTCATATAATTTTGGTGAGTCTGCACCCATTTTCGGTTCTTATTTATTCGCTAATCGGTATAGAGGATTTAGTTTGACTGATATGATGACTGATGACTGATATTTAGCATTTCATATGCATCTGAGATTATACCAAATTTGTTTTCAAAGAAATTAGCTTTTTGAACTTATGCAAGCACTCATCCAAGGGTTTATTTTTAGATTTTCTCTTTAAGGAGCTCGAAACGTTTGCATCCGCATTGTACCTAGTGAATACACATAAGCGAAAAGTGAATGATTTGGGGCGAAAATTAAAGTTATGATAAATATGGCTATGTTTGAAAAATATTACAGAAAACACTGTAAGGAAAATTTCATATTTTTAAAAGCCAAAAAATGCCGAAATACGTAATGTTGACTTTGGGCTAGTAGATTACGGCCCTGTATATTGTTTTTCTAGAACAGCTCATTTTCGCAAGATGTTTTTATTGATTACCTCGGAACGCTGATTTTGGACTTGAACGGTTGTTGAACTCACCGATTAAGTCCGATCTTTTAATCGAGTCAACAGAATTTAGGGAATAAGTAGTGTTATATTTGTTTAAGTTTGTATGAGTATCTACTTGCTTGGGCAGGCGGCATTTTTACAGGTGTTAGGTAGGTAAGCTACGTAACGTTTGTTAAGCTCGAAGTGCTGGTTTTTATACATACATATATGTTTTACAGAATATATATCTTTCTGATTTTGAAATCGCTTACATTTCATATCTTACCTCTTAAGATTAGATTCACAAAACTGTTTTACTTATTTAAAACCACTTGTTTGTTCACCCTACTCATCTCATGCCAAAACTTTTACTGCTTGACTAAATACTTGCTCAAATACTTACCCCCCCCGTACACCATTAAGTTTGAATTGCCATTTCGCACATCAAAGTAACTCACATGCATGCATATAAACAAAAGAATTTGTCTCGTATTCTTCAGCTCCAAAATCATTTAGACGTGTCTGCATTTGCGCAGTACGCCTGTAAAAAAAAAAAACAGATAAAAAAAATAAACTCATATGTTTTCGCCAACAAACGACCGCACACAATCAACTGCATCGCACCGTTTTGTCGACTACGCATTGCGTACTTTTTTCAGTGAGATTTTAATTATAAAAGTTTTACACAACGAAAACAAAGCACAAAAAGTTTCACACGAAAACGCAAACAAAAACTTTGTCCTTTGAAATTTTTTTTCTTTTTGGAAAATGCAAATTTTTTCCTTGTGCTAAGCTGCAATGCCGACACTCATATATTTTTTTCATTTTGTGCCTCGTTGTGCGGCGCTTGAATGGAAAAGAGACAAATCGTTGCAAAGCGATTAAGGTGCGTTTTATTTGATGCGACTTGAGCGTCCCGCCAAAACAAAAAAAAAAAACGCGGACGCAATGAGTTGCGGAACGTAAACCTACTCTCTGAATGAGGTGGAGTAAATGGGTTTTTGGGTGGCGGCTGAGGCGGAGGCAGGTGTTGTGCATTTTATAGCATTTTGAACACCTGTTAGGCAGCGCGCGGTTAAGTTTAGGTCGGAAAGCGCGGCTGGTGGCCACACACGTCTGCGTATACGTACGTACGCATGCATGTATGTATGTATGTATGCAAGTTCGTGCGTGGAAAAGTGTTTGTGTACGCATGGATTTGTGTGTCTGAATGCTTTTGCATTGAAATCAGCACATGTCAGCGGATATGTGTGTTGTAAGCATAGATATGTGGCACAAAGATAAATGGAGATAGTATGGAATGCAAAGGAGGAAAAAATTTGGAAAATTACTTTGTTATTAAGAGCGCTGAAAACGTGAAAATGTGAGGGAAAAATTATGTTTGGAAATACATTCAATAGTGTTGAAATTAAGCGAAGTTCTCCGAAGAACATTTTCCGAGAAAAATATAAAAATAACGCTATTTTTGATACCTTAGTAATAGCGTCCCAGCAATAACTTTTCTGTTTTTGGTAAGCGCTTACTACTTGTATCGATGGAGTAACGCATTACAATTCGCCTCAAGACAAAATTTTTCACTTTCTCGTTTACCCACTGCATTACAGGAAAGTATTTTTACATTTTCTCGCTTACCTCCAGTGACAAGCCCAGGTTAAAGTGATGTGTGTTGTAAACTAGAAGGACATATGTGGTGAATTTCGAAAAGTGCTTCCAAATCGAGATTCACCACTTACCTTCTAGTTTACATTACATTAGCTGTAATGCAGTGGGTAAACGAGAAAGTGAAAAATTTTGTCTTCCGGCGAATTGTAATGCATTACTCCATCAATACATAAAGTAAGCGCTTACCAAACAATCTAAGTTTTTGCTGGGATCATTCACGCTCACACAGAAACAACCGCTGCTTCCGAACAAAACAAAGTATAAAACACGCCCTTTCCCCTTGACCTATGGCTAATCCTCTATCATAAACATCAGTTTATATGTATATTTGTATATGTGTGTGGCTATGTTAGCCTTTTAATATCCAGTGTGATTGCTATTTTTAGTGCAACGTTAATGCCACTTGACTGCCTGGTGAAGTCTTAACCTGGCTTGCCACCAGCAATACAGACACATTTGTAGGAATACTCGAATACACACACGTTGACAATTCAGCTAAGCTTCGGAGCAAGATATTAACCTGACTGATAGGCCTTTTTGCTGTTGTTTTGTATTCCCTTTGCCAGCTTAGTTATTTGCACTTTTTCTTCGTTCTGCACGCGTTTGCAGTTTTTACTATGAACATCACTCATGTTTAGTTATTTGCACAATGCAACTGTTTCAATTTATATTTTCATTTGCAAAGACAACAACAATTAATTTGCATTTGCAGCGAAATCATTTTATATTGTGAGTTCTTCGAAGACCCGAGCCAAATCGAGAAAATGAGAACGACACTTCGGACTTCAAAAAGCGAGAGTGTAAAAATGAATTTCTCAAATTCATTTGCGAGTTCACTCGTTTGTGGAGAGCGAAAGCTTTTTACGTTTCTCTCATTAATTTCACGAATTGAAAGCAAGTACAAAAAGTGGAAAGATTATTTCTGAACCTTTGAGAGAATTCTGCGGAATTGCTTTGAAATCATCTGATGCCAATAGCTCGGCTGGCGTATACTCTGTTAATGAAATTCTGCTGTTTTTATCACTTTTATTTTCAGTGCTTTTAGTAAGCACATAATGTTAGTTAGACTTTAAATTTTTTTGTGTGGTTTTAAAAAGCTTCTCTGTAAAATAGTATACGCAAGGTTTGTTTGTTTTTTTAGTTCTAAGATTTCTTTACATTTTCTCTGAATTCATTTTAATTGCAACTTTTGTTTTATTTCGTGTAATTTTTAAGCAAACAACAAAAGCGACTTCAATTCCCAGATAAAAGTTTAAGAGTACCGTTAATTTCTTCATGATCCAATATTAGATCTAAACCAAATTAGTACGGAAGTACCTCGGAGGAACCTCCTTTCTTTTAAAAAACTAATTATAGAAATCGGCTAACGTGGTCCAAAGTCATGCCGTAACATACACAAAAAAAAAAAAATAAATAAATATTCCGACGAATTGATAATCTCCTTCTTTTTTGCAGTCAGCTAAAAGGGATATTTTCATATCAACTAGTTATAAGGCCATACTATTTATAAAAAATTTTTTTTATAAAAAAAAAAAATGCGCTCTTCTACTATAAAGTTCATTGCATCTGTGGGAAAGAAAACTAAAAGAGCGTCGGGCTATTACCGTTTCGACTCTGGTAATGCATGTTGAGGTGCACCTCAACTTTTTTTGAAGTGCCAGTTAACCTACTCTAGCCCTCAAGGCCTCATATATCAATGTTGTTTGTAAGTTAGTTTACAATTTGATTACATAAGTGAAACGATTTTTCTCTTTTTTCTGTCAGTTTCCATATTAAATTTAAATAAAAAGCCATTTTTTACTTAACCTTCATGTGCTCGGTAGTCTACATTTGTAGCATTTTTGCCGAAAATTTGTAATAAATAATAAAAACTTTTAATAAACTAATTAATTTCGTGTCCGAGGTTTTCAGTAGCTTCCTGAAAATTATTTCTAAACAATTTTGGCTGTTAGGGGTACAAAAAAATTATTTTAGAGACCTTCAATGCCCTTCTTTTAGATTACCTAACCGGTATATACTCATGAATCTCGGGGCCAAATATAATAAAAATTAGCTTTTAGTTTTTGTTTCTGAAGTAAGGATTTTTTTGTAAAGAACGATATGATAAATTAAAAAATTAACGAAAACGAAATGGCTGTCAAATAAAAGAGAGAACTCTGTAAAATTGAAAAAACACAAGAAATTTTTAAACAAGAAACAAAACCGACTTCAATTCTCGTATAAAAATTTAAGATTATTAAGATTCTAACCGAGTTGTAACTAAGTATGTCTGACTGGAAGAAAGTGGCAATAACCCCACCTAAACCAACCTTCGTGCTACTCAAGTGTTTTAGAATAACAAAAACGTACATTCAATCTTAGACTCAGCAAATATTAAGAACTGCAAGGGACCGATAAGAACAAACGAATTTCGAATGGTGTCTTAATGTCCTATTTAAATAAGGCAGCCCCCCACCACCCACTCAAAGACGAATATTCGTCCCCTTTTTTCGATCTTCAAAGGATTTAATCAAAGGAGTTTCTGCATATCAACTGCTCTCTCAGATATTCTTGACACATTTCCAATCTCGGTAATAACGTTGTCAATAAGTCCCATTTCAATGGAAGCAGCTTGAGTGAAAATTATTTCATAAAATCTAGTGCAATCGCCAAATACAAAAACTAATAACTTTAAATGGAATTGCAAAAAAAAAACAATCAAGAATATTAAATTCATTCACCAGCGAAGACAGCGAAATGGTGAACGCAGAACTATTGGCAAGGACCAAACAGTGCCGTATGCATACATATACACACCTACGTACACAAAGTGCATGGCGCGTTTCCATGGATATCCAAGTAAATGTCAAATTACTCAAAAGTACAGCGAATATTCGCAAATGCCCTTCGCGCTTCTGCTTCTGCTTTTGCTAGAATCATTTTTTCCCATCATTTTTTATGGGATTTCTATTTCAATTTTTATAGTTTTTTGCTACTCTTCGAAAAACTGGAAATTCAGCTCATTTTTACGACTTGTAAGTTTTGCTATCGCTGTCGCTGTGAGAAGTAGTGAGAAGTGGCGTTTGCGCGTGTAAAATACGCGATTGAGCCTTTAAATTCAAACTACTTGCGCTTGCTGTATCCTCCTTCATCCCGGCCCGGCCACCCCTCGGCGACGCACACTCGAATGTGAACACAATCATCAATTGAAGTTTATTGCTTTTCATACCAAATTTTTGTTGTAACAAATTTAAGAAAAAATCCGCTGCCGCTGCTGCTACTTTACTTAGTGAATCCTTACACAGATAAGTATTCGCCTCAATGTTTGAAGGTGTGCGTTTACGGGTTACGCGTAGCTACAAATATGTGAGTGTGGCACGTCGTGTGGCCACCTGGTTGCGCACATTTCAGTTGTAGTTGGTTTTAGTGGCGTTTAAGCATTTAGCTGCTGGAAGAGTACTCACTGCCAAGGAAATTCAATTACCAAAGTTTTGACAGTGAAAAATTTTTCTTCAAACTCTCCTGTGTCATCGCGTTTTTAGTAAAAAGCTGCTAACGAAACGAGTTGAAGTGCGAGCAGAGGGGACTATACAAACAAATACATACATATATCATCGTTAGAGTTTGTATGACCTTATTTGGTTGTCAGTTGGCTTCACTTACTTTGCACTGACACAATTTTCAGATATACCGAATTGAATTCAGCAGACAGTTTCGAAAATTTGAAATTGAGTTACACTTGTGAAATGTGCGCTTAACAAATAATGTTTACATAGTCGTACATACATACACTTGATTAAACAAATTTTAATAAGCTGGAAAATAAATAAATCGATAAATGTCCTTCTTTTTTAATTTCAATAGCCATAGTTGATTACCAAGCAACTAATTGCAGGTTTAATTGCTGAAAATAAAGAGCATTTATTCACTCGATTGCTAGAAGTTTCACGCAGTGATTTTCGTTTCTATTTATTCAATCATTGGCCATTTAGTAGAGCATTTAAATATTTTATATACCCATTTTGATTCTCCTGACTGATGACAAGCCGAAATAGACTTTTAGCTGATTTAGCCCTCATTATTTCTCAGGGTCTAAATTAACCTTTTTTAAATTGTGGATTAATTTTATCACTTGCTTTAGGTCCGACCAATCCAATTTATTATTACTTTATCTTTTCCGGCTGAAAAATTTATTTTTTTTTTACCATCGAATTTTACATTGTAATTGAAGTATTTTTTGGCTATTGTTACCAATTGGACCCCAGGGTAACAAAAGACCCTATTCTTACATAAAGGCCTGTATGTAGCTCTCAAGAAAAGCAAAAACTCCATATAAAATGACGTTCAAGAAATGGCGAAAAAAGTTTTTTTGTGTCAAATCTCCTTATTTGCTACGCTTTCTACTACGGTTTTCTAAAGTTTTTTTGTGAAAAAAAAAGGTACAACACAATCCAGGTTTGCAACAGAAGTATATGCCCGTTGCATTATTTCTTGCGGAAAGAGTGAGGCAACAGGCTGTGAAATATCAAAAATGTCAAAATTCCTTGGACACGCACACGAAATAATGGCAATTTTTTCTTGACCGTTTTCTTGAGAGCTCATACAGGGCATAGCATAGAAATTTTCACTGGAGCCAGCAAAAATAAAAGTGGACGATATGTCTTATGTATGTGAGTATGGCATTAGCGCCAACCAACAATCCGCCAATCGTGGTATATCAAACAAATATATTACAGGGAGCGACAGTCAAAAATCAATATTCTCGTAAAACTAAGGACTAAATATAATATAACTGGGTTCATGGTTTTTCTATCTGACTTCAGGATTTTTTAAAAGACTTTTAAATTTCAGGTATATGATTAAGTAATTGAAATTTTTTTTGCTAATTAAGACTACTGTAGAATAAAAATATGTTTACTAAATGAGAACGAAAGGGTATTGAGGATGTCCTTTATCCTTGAAAAGCATTGAAGATTTCCAATAGCTATTTAATAAAAAAAATAAATTTTAATCACTATCTCTATTAGTTTAGGTTAAAGAAAATTAATTAATTAATTTTCAGTACCTATTCAACCTTTTTACAAAAAAAATTCATTGAAAGCATTTAAATGTTTGATGTTATAAGTATGCACATCGGAACAACATCGAATTGCATATTATAGCTGGAATTTTTTTTATACCCGAGCGCACTTGTGCACAAGGGTATATTAATTTTGTTCACATAACGGTTGTTTGTAACAGGCAAAACGAATCGAGATAGATATAGACAAATGTATACATAAATGATCAGAATGAAAAGAGAAATCGATTAAGCGGTGACTGTCTGTCCGTCCGTCTGTCCGTCTGTCCGTCCGTCCGTGTACACGATAACTCGAGTAAAAATTGAGATATCTCAACGAAATTTGGTATGTAGGTTTCTGTTAATCTGTTAATAGGTTGGTATTGAAAATGGGCGAAATCGGACAGTAACCACGCCCACTTCCCATATAACGGTAATTTCCACAAATACGAAAACTGCGATATTTTAGTAACTACTGAAGATTATTCACTCAAAATTGATATTTGTAATAGTTTTCAGACGAAAAATTTAAAAAATCGCCCACAATTTAGAGAAATACAAAATCTTCGATAAATCAGTAAATATTAAAGCTAATTTATTCAAAATTGATGCTTGCAACAATTCTTTACCAAGATATACGTTTATGGTAAAATTTTGGAAAATGGGCGTGGCACCGCCCCCTTATGATCACATATATGTATATCGGTAACCGTTATACCAATTTGTACCAAACTCGGTATTTTTATTGTGCTTGCCAAATAAAAGCAAAACGTTGAAAATTGTTGAAATCGGACTAAAATTACGGCCGCTTTTTATATAACGGTAAATTTCAGAAATGCTTGAAACTTCAATAATTCGAAATTTAAGGACGTTAATTTACTCATAAAAGGAAAGTTGAAAAACGTTTTTTTAATACTTGCGCCGGATATTTAATGTTCGGCTCCGCCCGAACTTAGACTTTCTTACTTGTTTAATATAATATTGAACAGTAATAAACCTGTGTACCTCTTGGACAGAAGAAGAATAAACAGTTGGCTGTTAGACAGCTCGACTTCAACGAAGAGGAACTTTTCAACTTGACATACAGAGATTTTGTCCGGCGTTTGCTTTCTCGACTATAAACCTGTCTGTCCAGGAGTAGGTTTTAAGAACATTGTTACACTCCTTTTTAGAAAAGATGACTTAAGTGGTGCCTTAGTTGGACAATTCACCAGTCAAGCAGTTTGGGCAAATCCTCAAATCAGTCTGATTTGGAAGTAACCGAATGCTACTCTACGTAATCAACTTTTTCGATTTTGTGCTCATTTCGCTCAAAATTCACTCGGTATAGGCACTGACATAATTGAATAAAATTTTGACAAATTAAAAAAAACAAACATTTTCTCTTCAATATTTTTCGCATACAGATTTTCAAATAAATCAAATTGAAGTCCTTCAGTTATCATTATTACATTTCGCTTTTCAGCGCCCCATGTATGTACATATATGTATGTACATACCCGCTTTTATTAACGATTCACTTTTTAATTGCGCCACATGATTTAATTTCTCTGTTTAACAAGCAAATAGGGGAAAAACGATTTCGCTATCAACTCTTAACACATCCATTATCTACTCGATTCTCACACACTTACTCCTTTTCCGCCCGCTTAAAACATTATTGTATAGAAATTAATTTGGTAAATTACAATCACAACTTGCCAAGCAGCCAACTAGCCAACCAGACAAGCTGACTAGAGCAATCAGTCACAGTTAATGGTGCAAGGATTCAAAGAACAGCTAGCCAATCGCTCCTCTTTTCTTCTCTTTTCACTTTCTAATGAACATAGAAGCGAACTACATAATTTAATTGCGACTCTGAGTTTATTTTTCTTAAGTATTTCAATTAAGGCATTTCTAATTGCATTACACTTGCTGCAATTTATCAGTCAATGCCGCAGCGAAAGCGACCAACTAACCGAACGGCCAAATAAAGCAAACGTTTTCAACTAAAATCGTTTGCATTTCAAATTGTCTTTCGAGGGCTTTGGTTAGGTTGATTCTGATTTTTGTGGCCATAAGGGTGATTTTGTTATGCGATATGCTTAAATTTATTTCTATGCAATTCGCTGAGGGAGATCCGGTTAGGTCAAGTGGATTTACTGACAAGTGAGAGATGTAAAATTTTCAAGTTTCTACTAAGTATTTCCAGCTTTCACACAATTAAATACCGGGTCATTCAAGTGATATTTCAACGTGCAGTGCTGAAACTCCCACGACTCTCACAATATCTTACATTTATTTAAGACTTAATGGTTATGAGATCCTCTGAAGCGCTTCAAGCCTATAGTTTGTGTCAGTGCATTCTTCCATTTTTCCTCTGTTTTGGTAAAGTGAAATCTCTTCTCTGAGTTGATCCTCATTTCTTTATAAGACCTTTAACCTTGAGAATCTAATTTGTCATGCTTACTAAAACACTCCGTCAAAGATTTCCAGGCTTCCTATTAAGATCTAAGAGCATTAATAGCCACTTGGCTATCCCACAACGTTTCAACGTTCCGATTCCGCCAGTACCACTTTATATTGATAGTCATTTCTTTCCTGCCTATCTCTAGCACGTCAGGTCCAGTAGTTGTAGAATATATTTCACTAGTTTGTCCGGAAAATGTCTGTTTAGCTGTGCCTTGCGGTAGAATCAAAGTATGAATTGCTTACTCAGCATACAAGTTTGTTGCCCATGTGGAGCGTTGATGCCTTTATGGCTATGTAGAAGCCATTCTTTTGCAGTCCGGTCTGGTGTGTAATTTAGAACTGTAGTTTTCTGACAAGATCGGTAGTGGACGCGGTTGTTTACCTTCCCAAACTTTTCATAAGTCTAAACTATAAGCTTTATGAGTAGTGAATCTATTTCAGTATTTTTACCATGGATCTGGGACAAATAGTTATTCGCTCTTGACGTGCACCGTACTCGTATCCCGTAACAATAACTTTTTGTATTTTATTTTCAGCAGGGTCTTAAGCTTTTCTTTTAGAAGTATCAGAGTAGAAGTAAAGAGTTCAATACATTTCGTTTCGGGCATAACGTTTTCGCGAAGGTTCAACGTATATACTTTATTTACGCATCTAGCAGCAGAGAAAGCGATCTGCCATCTTTTTGTGAACGGTGGCATTTAGTCTCATATATGTTGGTATATATATCCATTAGGGTGGTCCAAAAATATACAAGAAGATAATCTTTTTGGAATTTTTGATGACCTCCTCCAGGACTTTTTGATTCCAACAAAAAATATTTGTTTTAAATAATCGTATAACCATTCAATAAAAAAAAATATTTTCCCCATGTAAAATATATAGAAAGCCTCGACGGCACGATGAAATATGTACTAACCGAGTTGAAAATAAAAAACTTATAAGTCTCTCCTCGTTTTCGAAAATCTTTAGTTCTGGGGATGGCTGAAAAAAAAAACTTGAACCATCCTAATGTCCATACGACAGCACAACCTATGTATGCTTCCACACACATAGATGTTCGAAACTATGTATGTTCATAGTTATGCGCTCGAAGGTAGACGAGATATTGTACTGTACTTCTTTGCTTTAATCCAACAATGGCGGTGAAAAATCATTTGCAGGTTTTCTTAATTTCCGCTTGCTACTTACTTCTTTCTTTTTCCCTTTTTTTATTCACTCCTTCTTCTTTCGTATATTCGTAAAGTTTTTGTTGTGCACTCTCAGATACTCTCCTTGCAAACGCTGATTCTTCTTTTAATATTTTTTGGCATTGTACTCACCTTCGTCTTGCAATGCATATGCTGGCTATCCAGTATTCCCCATCTTCTTCTTCTTCTTCTTCTTCATCTGCTTGATTCGTTTTCTTGGGGCTGAAGCCGTTTTAATTTATACCTCGACCATTTGTTGAAAGCAACTTTAGGGTATAATCAATCTTGGCGTAGGCAACAACAACTAAATATGAAGCAGCAACGCCGTAAGCGTCCAACTGCACTCAACATAAAGCGGGCCGGATGTAGTCATGATAGTGCGCTGCTAGCTCGGACGCAACTGCACTAGCACTTGCAACGATGTATTTATACTGTATACATGTATTTACATTAGACTGCATCCCTCCCCATACAAAAAAAAAAAAAAGATCTGAGCTGTATTTCCATTGGAATTATGAAATCTATTCTATTTTAAGACCTCCAACAAAATATTTCCAAAAAAAATTTAGATTTACGTGAGCTGGACCAATTTGAAAATACCACTAAAATTATTTACTGATAAACTCATTCAAAGAATGAAAGAGAAAGGTAGGATGAACGAGCTTCATTTCAAGTTGAATTAAGATTTGTTGGTATTTGAAAAAGAATTGTGAGGTGAATGAAATAAAAAAAAAAATGAAAGAGAAATAAAAAGAGTGAGGAAATACCTTTCTACTGAGACCCCATAAGTCTAAATCAGAATAGTTTTGCCCCATTTATTCAAGTTTTTCGGAAATCAATCTTTGAAGAAGGTTAAAAAACAACATCAAAAATCCCATTGTTACGATTCCGTTGAGAAGATTTTGAAATATTTTCATGCAGATTTTTTAAACTTAATCTGTTTTGTCATCTGAGGGGATTTTTTTCCAAAAAAGTTCTTTCAGAAACTATTTTTATTCATAAAAAATAAATTTTTCGAGTTATTTTCAAATCGGTCCAGCTCGCTCAAATCTTAATATTTTTGCCGAAATTTGTTTGGTGGACGTCTTCAAATATACTAAATTTTGTAATCCCAGTCTAATGTACATGTGTGGGTGTGACGCATAGTCACAGTCATGGTGGAAATAGTCGTAGCTGCATTTTACAGATACCACATCTTGCAACACTTCAAGTTACTGAAATGAAGACAGCCGACACATACACGCATACATATTAAGACGGTAAAGTGCTTCACTCTCAACATTTGGCAATGAAGTTGTTGTTGCATGACAAGAAAATGGTAAGCTAAGAAACGAAATCACCAACCAGCTAACGGAAGAGGTGAGATGAAAATTTTTCATTGTTTGTGGTGGCTAAACATTGGTAGCCTTAAATTTATTTTATTTTTTGCTTTGCTTAGTGTAAGTACATACATATTTATTCGGCTGCGCGGGCTATATAGGCATGCGTGTGTGCGTTTGTCCTTCACAGCAGGCGTTAGAAGCGGCACCTTAGCTTAACGAGCGAAATAAACTGTTTATTTATCTCACTCTACAGCGAGTTTGCACTTTTTCTTCTCCTTAAAGTTGCTATTCTTTTTATTACTAACGCCTTGCTATTAAAAATGAACGAAAATTGGTTGGTACAGAAGGATTGCAGCTGGTTTGCGCTATTAATTATCTTTGTGTTGTAGCAAAAAATTTGTGAAAATTAAAATGCGGCTGGTTGTAAATAAAGTGAGAAATTAAGGCAAAAGCTAAGAGGTGCGAATTCCGAAAATAATGATTAATGCCACTTTATTATTCGAGCTGTATTAAGAAGAGAAATATTTGAGCTTATTAAGAATTAATTGGAATGATTTAAGTGACTATTTCTCATTAAGATCGGGCTGTAGATTAATTCGTGGGGTTTCCATTTTGCGGCAATGGTTAATGAATTTAATTACGATGAAAAAGCGCCAGATCACCCTTAGCCCTCCTTAACTCCATTCGAGTTTTTAATGAAATTAGAAGGTTAGCTTAGTTTATGGCGATTGCCATTCTGCGTAGCCAACAAGAAAGTACACCTCGACCAGTAAGACGTATGTATTCTATCGCTTATTCTGTTCCCTCGGTTTCCCGTGGAATGTGACCAGCAGTGTTTGTTTTAATATTGCGGATGTTCACAGATTAAATATCAGCGAAACATCGAAAGAAGTATAAACAAAAAACTATTAAACTAGTTTTTTGTCATGGTGGGATGGGGGCAGAAGAAGTGTTCATAGTTGTCGAAATTTGCTTAGGTGGGTTGTCCTTTCTGATTTGCGTTTTTTTTTTTGTTCCATGAATATTGACCTAGTAGGTGCGCATGAAGATATGGAGTTGTCTGCATAGGTGTCTTCCTTCAAGCGGGATTACTGTGGAGTTTTCAAATATTTTACTTTGCTCAGGAACCCATACCACACTGAAAATAAAATTTCGTAAAAATGCTACGAAAATTTTTCGTAGTCTTGGTTTTTGTATGTACAACGTATGAAACTTTCGTTCACAATACGAACACATTTAGATTTTACGAACCGTTCATAAATACATATAAAGAAAGAAGTTTCCAAAGGCATTTTTTAGTACAATTTATGGAAACTTTCGTTTATTTTGCAAAACACATGCGTAGATTATCGAACAAATCTCTGCGCCAATAATTTTGTATATTGTACGAAGGCATTCGTAATATTTACGTGTGCTTTTAAAATATACGAAATCTTCAATTCTGTATCTATTCGTTTTATTTATTAAATAATTTCATACATAGTACTTATGCAGAAACATGTCTTTTAAATTCATACAATATACGAATATTTGCGTGGAATATACTAAATTGCCGTCAGTTTAATATTTCGTCATATTTTTGTGTAATTTTCGCGTGTCATTGCGAAATTACCTGTTGGCTGCTCTAAGACTTAGGTATAATATAAATTTAAATGTTTTATAAAGGAATTTGCTGGATAAAAAATACAATAAAAAATGAAATATTAATATTAAAATTTTGATAAACATTGCTACCTGTGCTTGCTAGCTGGCAAAGGTGAGTGAGTGAATTTTAAGTTTTGTTTTTTTTTTGCTTTTGTTTTGTTGCTTTTTATTGTTGTTGTTGTATTATTGCATTGAAATTGAAACAAATCTAACACCCATGGCCATGCGGAATGGTAGCGCACACTGCTGACCACTACACCACAGCGGCCTCCAATCGTCCAATCGGAATACAATTTAAAAATAATGAATATGTATTTAATTTTAAACTGTATGAATTGTGCTACAGTGGTAACACAAATTTACCATAAAACTATGGGCGGATGAATAGCGCATTTATCTGTCTATACCCGTATTTTTCAATCAAAATTTATATATCCTATAAAATTTTTTGGATATTTTAAACAAGTGTGAACATATTTCATTTTTTATTTACAGATGGAAAGTATATGCATACTCAGGTACTATAAAAACCTTTAGCTCAAATGATAACACATCACTTTCATTATATGTTGATCATTAATGCTAAGCGTACGCAAGTTTCGTTATATTTACGCAGTTGTTTTTTTTCAGTGTATACGTCACCCTTTCGTTAGCAATAACTACTACCAGATCGTAGGCAAATAAAAATTTTGGTACGCAAATACTGAAGTACTATTGTGCTCCAAAATGGCAAATTGCTGTGCTTCTTTCATTATCAAGCTTTAGCAGGAGGTACTTTGGATTTAGTGCACCTGAGTTTTGCTGATTTACTCCAAATGGTTAACCGTAAAGCAGAGAGATGCATTTGTAGGATTTCAAACAGTAGCACAGTAAATTCCCAGGCATTTTCCGTTGGTATGTGTGAAATTTAGTACTTATGTACATACATACATACATACATCCAAGTGAATATTCATGTCGCTTACAGCGGCGAGTGATTAATGTGAATTTTCCCAGAGATTTTGCTTTTCTTTCGCGTAACCCACTTTACGAAATCCCTTAACAAGTGTTGCTTGGTTGTTTGATCACATTTCCTGTAAGCTGGAAGGCAGAGTTCTGGGTTGTTAATGTGCAATGACGTAAACATTTTCGGTGAAAATGAGTATCTGCAGTATAATTGTCCTAGTGAGCTCTCCATTCGAGGATATTCAGTTTGTAATAAAACCAATTGCTATGCAGCTTTCTGTGAACAAAATGTGGAGGGAAGGGAGGGCGATAAGGGCATTTCTTCGATTGAATTGTACATATACATATATACAAAGATATAAGGAGATATTGTCTTCGGCAATGCAAAAGTACTTAATTGCTCAGCTTAAACGTTTTCCGGAGAGGCAAGAGTGGAAATGGTTGCCAGACTCTCCTGGGGCTATCGATAAATCTTCCAATCTTTAAGGTTTAACTAATGGTTGTATCTTTTTTTCGCGCAAAAAACTGTTTCGCAGTATCACGATTTTCGGTTACTTTTTTAAACAGTTTTTCCATTAAATGAAGGAACTCCTGAAGCTATGTCCACCTGTTGTATACCCAGCGAGAATGTGATACGGTCTAACAAAATAAATGTAAATCAAAATTTCTAACTTTGTAGAAAAATTAGAAAGTTTCAACAAAGAGCGAGTTGGAAGTATCCAAAATATACCATTGACTTGTGGCAATATATATACAAAAAATATTTCAATATGAATTCATTATGATGTACGATCACCGGTTCAAAGTTGCACTTAAATACTAAACAATAATTTGGGTCAAAATGACCTAGAAAACTGTGGGTCGCCTTCTATAAAAAAAAATAAAATAAAATAAAAAAGTCTTTTATTTTTTGCAAAACCATAGCTAATTATGCTTTTAACGAATAGACAAATCCGCAGCTTATTTAAATTTGCCTAACTCTGTAATTAAAGTTTTTTTCATTAAAATTGGGTAATTTTGATCCAGTCATTGCAGACGGGTTAAAAAAAATTAAATAAATTTTGTAATACATGATCCGAAAGTAAATTGATCAATTCTTGGGTGCTTAACTTTTTCTTTAGGAAACACGTTATTTAAAACGTTACGTTTTTAACACTAGGATTGAAGTAAAAGACAAAATATACCTTTAGAAAAATAGTATTTAGGGTATGTCGCATTTTCCCTACATAAAGAATAACATCGTTCGCAATAAAATTTGCATTTCAACTTTATACTTTATAATACTGAAATCGAATGGGCAATAATACTACATACCTAAGAACCTTTTTAAAGTTCTGATTAAAAAGTATGAAATGTAATTGTTTTTTTTTTCTTATTTGTTGAATTTGTGCAAAATTTACACAAAGTTTGAAGTTTTGGTTTATATGTTTTATGTTATTGAATCAAGGATGTTTTCACAAAAAAACATAACTAAAATTACAAAAATCGGATAAAGTCAAAACTACAAACATATAGGCATAGAATGTTCTTAGAATTTAGAATTTTAGTTTTTCTCCCAAACGTAAGACCAGCTAATTTGCATACATACATTCTTACATATATTTAGGTAAAATGTGCCTGTGGCGAATACAGGGGAGGGGCGATAGGGGCGATCTAGCTATTTAATTCCATACAACATATTTGCGACGATATTTTTGTTATATGGAGAAAATGAGCAACACCTTCGATGAAAAGAATTCCCAAAAATCAATGGTATTTGAAATTGGGCTACAAAACTGCATACTCAAAATGTTTCTAAAAAATCTAATGCAGCAAAATGCGTAGAAAAGGCGCTTGCCGTGTTAGTTACCGATATCGCTAAGGAATTATACTATTTGGACATTGTCCTTCCTCGGAGAGCGGACAGATAAAATTTTCGGGCTAATTATCGCGCATCTAGCGCCGAAGATTATTATCGAAAGGTAATATTTATACCGCTATTGCATAATATTTAGCTATCAGTTTGGTAGGAGAGTATAAAGTGTGGTCAGAACGAGGAACAAAAGAGGTAAGCGAAAAGCCATACCTAAAATCAGCAGCAGAACTTCTTGGTAAATGGGACGACGAATATACTTTTCCGTTGATTAACAAACTTCTCCTCATTCTGACTACACTTCTAGCTTCTTCAGAAAGAAGTTACCCTTCGTCGGTTAAAAACATGGTTCCGTAGTACCATGAATGAAAAAAGACTGATAGGTCTAGCACTTTTACACGTTCACTTAGGACCAGTTTTTCAGTGCATGGTCGTGGTTTAAACTAAGATTAGCCAATCAAATGTCAGTCAGCTGTTCATTTTTCAATACAGTTTACGTAACCTAAGTTTAAACTGCCACTGAAACTGGCCCTTAGATATTGAAATTGACACTGAACGGATAATAAAAAGATTCCCAAAAGGAAAGCGCAAAATTTAGTTTTCAATTTAAATTATTATAATCAAAATTCCGAATAAGTTGTTAAGTTACTTAACTACATCCCTCATTTGACAAACATTACAAGCAAAAAATAATTATTTATGTAATATACTGCTTTAATAAACCCAGAGCATAACTGTTAATCTTGTGCTTTTTTACAAAAAAAGTATAATTGTTTTATTAAATGCGACTCTGTAAATGGACCTTGCGCCAAATTCACAACATCAAACTTACTTAAAGTAAAATTATATCACAAAACATTTTAATTCGGACTTCATAAAAATTCCTAGAACCTCTATTTGCGTGAAAAAATAAATGAGGGTTCGCGCAGGTCAGGTAGGCAGGTAGGTCATATAGCTTCGATTGGTCACTCCGCTGTAAATCAAGTTAGGTGCCTGTAAGTTAACGTTATTCGACAAGTCGATCCCAATCGCTCCTCCCCAAAACAAAAACCTGTATCCGCCACTGCAATTTGCTTTACATTTGTCATATTAAACAACTGAGAAAACATTCATACATATATGCGGACAAATGTAAATCAGCGCGGCACACAAATATGTTCTGTTAATTACAGACTTACTAACAGGGCATACCATTTTGCTATTTTCTGCAATGGTGCAATATTCAATTCTTTCAGCTCAAAACTTCAGCAATGATTGCCTGTCGTTAGCCACGCAATTGTATCTCCATTGTTCACATCCGTTTGTCCCAGGTTGCTCACTATTTGATTCGATTGAAGCTGAAATCAAAACCGAAACCAAAATACATTGGCAATCGCATATTCGTACATCTACATATGTATGTATGTATTTATGTATAGAAAACGGCACAAAGGCGTCGGATATTAAAATGCGGTTAAATTTGAGTAGAGCCACTCGTGCTGGATTGCCAACTTCCATGCGAATCGAAACCCCCTTGCAGTCCTCGTCGCAATCTATTCTATGAAAGAGTCAAAGCGCCTCAAACAGAACGCATTGCTGCCAAGCATTGAAACGCATGACAGTTTTGCTGGCAGCTGCTTTCGACGTTGAATTGGGCAGCTGAGAGTGGCCGACAAATGTTGTGTGTGCTCCAATGTTCCAAATGTCGACGAATCGGACGCATGCCAACAGCAATGAACGCACACATGGACAAATGGTCAGTGAACACACGCAGGCCTTTATAAATCAATACTGGTTTGTATGGACTCATGGGAGAGGTTTCTGCCTCCATTCGTTAAAGTAAAATCGTTTTACATTTCAAAATTGGCCCGTGTTGGGACTTGATAAACTTGATTTGATGACTGTTACTCGAATTTCGGAAAATGCTTGAGTGAGATTTAATTTCAACAAGAAGAGCGCTGGCAGGTGCAGTCAAAGGGAATAGAATTTGTTCACGACTTGATCACCTCATGGCAGGCAGCTTGAAAATTATTCTAAAATATAAATTGTCAACTGAGAGTACTTTGTGGTGTAATTTTCTCTCGTATTTTAGCCTTCCCGTATTTAGGCCTTTAGTGGTAGTTTCATTTCAAATTTCACATTAGCGAAAGTTAATAGAATTATTCTCTTCCAATTCTGACGGCGCTAATGGTATTACTTAACGCCATTTTACACAGCTGTGCCAGTTTGGCGGGGATGCCAAACTCAGACATAGCGGCGTATAAGCAACTCCTTTTAGTGCTGTCGAAAGCTCCCGGGTATTTTCCAAGATTTGGCGTATTGTGAATACCTAGTCTGTGAAGGATTTTCCAGGCCTAAAGCCGCACTGATAAGGCACAATCAGTTCATTGACGGGGTCACTCTTCTTGTGGATTGGGCAGAGCACACTTAAATTCCAGTCGTCAACTCCTCGCCACCGTACTTGAACAGCTCAGTTGGCAAGCTGCCAGTTCCAGCAGCTTTGTAGTATTTCAGCCGCGTTATTGCTATACCTATACCTCGTCATAGTCAGGCGGAGGAACATCGACTCCGTCATCATCGACTTGGAGCCCGGGTTCTTCTTCTCCATAACTTTCCATGCTGCTACCATCCAGAAGGTTGGAAAAGTGTTCCCTCCATAATTTAAGTATGTTCTGAACATCGGCAACTAGGTTGCCATTGTGGTTCTTACAGGAATACAGGCTGGTCTTGAAACCTTCCGTAAGTCTCTGGTTAAATGTTCAGGCATTCTTCCGGTCGGCCAGCATTTCAAGCTCTTCGCATTCACGTAATTCGGCCTGTCTCTTCTTATTGTGGCAAACACGTCTTACTTCCCTATTCAGATCGCTATAGCGGTCCCACATAGCCCGCTCATAGACGGCGGCTTCTGTATTAAATACAAATTAAACCTTATTTCCCATCGGAAGGCCTAGTCCTTTCATTTGACAACACACTTTTTAGTCCAATGAATAGCCCACATATTATAATTTTTCGTTCAGGTGGCAACCCTCTTTGAAAAAATTGAAACCTTATTGCACTTCTAATGGCCAAGCTCTTTCATTAGACACCTCACTTTTTATAAATGGACGAATTGTGCAAAGCTGATGTCATTAACCAAAAACGCATTCACGTATTATATGTAAGGTAGAATTATTTAAATAGGTGGCAACCCCTCTAAAAAAAAAAAGCTTATTGCACATCCGGACATCATAACCTTTCTCTTGGTAACTAATTTTTTAGTTCAACGAATAGTGAAGATATGACAACTACACATTATTGAACGTCAGAGGCCAAGACCTTTCATCTTCCATCTCACTCTGTGTAATTCAACGAACGGATCTTTAAATTTTTTATACACGTGGCAAACTTATAGAAGTTCTAAGTATAAAAGCTAATATTCCTATCGATGTAGGTTATATTAAACAAAACCATTTAGTAATTTTGGAGAATGGCGTGGTCAAAAATCTCAACTTTGCTTTATACTATAAAAGGATAAAATAGTAATTTTTAAATAGGTAACCCTACTCAAAAAACTAAAATTTTTTGTACATACGATGGTGGAGAGCTTATAATTTTTGGACAGGTGACAACTCTAAACAGTAATATAATAGATTATTGCACATCTAGAGGCTAAGTTTTTCGATTTGTTAGTGACGTTGTACACTGATACCTTCGCTTATCAAAAAAATTACACATTACTGTTTATCTGGGGGCAAATCCCTTTCATTTGACAACGATGCGGATATTATAATTTTTTAGACAGGTGGCAACTCTACAGAAATTCTAAATACCCCCTATCGATACAGAATATATAAGAAGAAATCTCTTCCGAATCCGTTTAATAGTGTTCGAGGTTAGCGTGTTCAAAGAATCTCGACTTAACATTATACTATGTATATAGATATAGATTAAATAAGAAAGCTGAAAATCGCAGAAAAAATACATAAATATGTAATTTAATGTAATCTTGTAATTTATATATCTCCACGCATGCTACTCTGCAATATTTCTGGCTCCTACGTTGCTCATATTTATCTTCGATTTTACTCTTTAATAGCACCCCATATTTACGCCTGCCTGATAAGAAGTTCCGCCAACTTATTGCCCATTTACACTAATCAGATGAAAAACGATAAGTAAAATCAGAGAAATGACGAAACAGCGTTGTGGTTCAAAAAATTTTATTCCGAGGTAGGATTTGGGGCACCTTCCAGAATTTTTTCTCTTGCCGAAAGAGGTTCTGGTACCAAACCTAACATTTCTTAGAATAAATTAAGAGGATGCCCATGATGTACATATTTTACTCTAGGAGTATTGTGTACATATATTAATCAAACAATTGGCTAAACAACCTAAGGACATTTCAAATTTCAACTATCGTAAAAAAACATCGCAAGATTCAGTAGTCGCGGCAACAGTAGCTTTTTATAAAAATTACCAATATTATTTCGACGTTTTTGTGCACCCTGTACTCGTTACAGTAGGAAATTGAAAGCTGGTATAGATATTGCAAAAATAAAAAGGAAACAACTAAGGGGGTGCCCCGTTTTTTATGATGAAAGTTTTTCCCCATGTCGACCACTCTAGTTTGTTTACACAAGTAAATAAATAAAACAATTGATTCGTTTAGTCTCTACTCATAGCAAAGACAGTGGGTTAGTTCTTGATGAACACTGATAAAAGTATTTCTCTAAGAGGGTAAGAATCGCGTAAGATATTAATAATCGTTTCCAAATTGTAAAATTCAATTTAGTATATAGAGAAAAATAAATTTATTATTGTGAAATATGTGCTATATATGCACATATATACATACGTACATATTACTTTTCCTATTGATATAATTGAAAAAGCTTTAATCTTCAAAATAACCCAGATGCAAGAGACGAGGCAAGGCACTTTCCAAATACTTTATATATTCTGCAGATTTACATAAATTGCGACGATACTCTTCAGATGTCATCACCGAATCCATATCGATATCATCTTTCATTGCCATCCACATAGGCAAAAAAGTGGTTAAGAGAAAAAGCTCTAAAATAAAAAAAATAAACGTAGTTGTTGACAAAGCGTCAAGCAAATAAGCGCCAAAGTATGTAACTACTTTATAAATAACTACTTACCAAAGTGCTTGTGATGCATAAACTGCTTATGGATCTCTGCGAGTTTTGGCAGCTCACCCTCAAAGCCTATTTTCTTCAAAGTGCCCGTCAAAGTAGTAAAATAGCGGTACACAAGCGCTGGAAACTCCAAACGGAGATGCTCATCCAAAATAAAATACTTTGAGTATATCAAATCCATCACAATGGGACCGACATATCCGACTTGATAATCCAGTAACATTACATCTTCGAATTTACCAGTCTCTTTGTTATGTTTAAACATCATATTCTTGCAATGAAAATCGCCGTGACAAAGTACGTAGAAAGCGCCAGGCTTGGGCGATTTCCGATACTCATCAAAGGAGGCGCGACATTGTTGGAAGGTAGTTGATTCTACAGCCGCAAAGTAGGGCACATATTTGCTCAACGAGGGTGTTTCTCTTAGCACTTCAATGAAAGTCGTAATTCCTCGTATCACAAAATCCTGTTTCGCTAAGGCGGACATGTTGAATACGCCTTGGTAAAACTTATCGAAATAATGCGGCTCCTGTGGGAAAATGAATACTGAAATATTTTCCTCTTAGAATAAACAAAAAACAAAACCTCCAAATTTATCTTATGGCTTATGGCATGCCATTTCGCCAACTTGTCATACGCTGCTTTCACCTCTTCCTCTGTTAGTGGGCGATCTCGCACCACCTCATAACCGACGGGCACAAGGTCTTCGAAAACAATTACCTTCCTCGGACTCAAAGAGTAATAAAGACAGCTGCAAGCAGAAATTCGCAATCAAATCTAAACAACAACAAACCTAATGCATTCGATAAGCACTTACGCTGCTTTGAGCACAGTACTATCACCAATATCGCGCAAAACCTTCTCGAATCGCGGTATCACTTCTGTATACATAATAATCTCCTTTTCAAAAATATCTGTTTTGCCCAGCATTTCTTTCTTGTGGCCCTCCGATTCCGGCATTGTCTTCAAGATCACAGATCTCGCCTTGTCTACGCCGTTCAGCTGGTATTGCAGCTGTGCGCGAAACATCACGCTCGCATAGTGGTCGCCCTTCATGGAGGCTGGAGATATTTTTGTACTTTTGATTCTTATTTGGCTATCCTTCTTTTCGCAGTTCGCCAAGACTTTCGCAAAAAGATCATCATTTATCCATTCCGGCGCTTGTAGCTCGTCGGCATTGAACTTATGTGCGCTTTCATCGTTTGTGGGCATTTTTGATTAGCGGCTGGCGTGATATTTGCCGTAATTTAGTGTTCAATCAAAGAGCTCGCGACTATGACTGAAAGAAAATTTAGTTGCTCAATTTAAATGGCTATCACAAATGTCTCTTTATTTTCTATCGCTAGCCCATTTGACTGTGAAAAGCTCTTCATTTCTCAAACAGTGATAAGTCGTAGTCTTAGTTGTGTATCTACATACTTAAGTATACATACACATACATATGTAAGTATATAAAAATTTGAAAAGTGAGCTACGTAACGAAGCGCTGAAAACTATTTAAATTGACGAGCATATGCAGGCGTACATATATATGTATGTTCATAAAAGCACACACAAGAATTACTGGAAAAAGTTGCAATGTTTTTGCAGATATCCACATTTTACATCAGGATTTGTCGAAAAATTGCTGTAGATGCTGCAAACGTGAACATTTAAAATTTCAATAACTTTATTATTATTTATAATTTGAAAACTCTGTTTGCATGAATAGCTTCGTATTTAAAAGACGAATTCAACGATATGAATTACAAATTTTCGAAGAAAAATGCAGATACCCACTTTCAAATCAGTACGGCAATACACTGAACCAAAAATCCATCTCCGGATCAAAGAAAAACTTTCCTTACTTTACGGTCGAAAATTCTGACGAATGAGTAAAAAATTCTCCCGAATGCGTAATTTTTCTTTGGAATGTGTAAAAACGTACACGAAGATATGGCACCGTGGATGTAATCTATCATTTTGAAGAAATGTTGGGCATGAAAAGAGGATAAAATTTCTTTAGTGCTGTTTCGTTTCCATGTTTCATCATTTTGATTGCTGGTTTTCTTCAATTAAGAAAAGTTTTTTTTTTTTGTTTTGTGTACATAGGTCGCTTTTATTTCATCAAATATAAATAAAAAACTTTTGTTCATTTTTACGGAGAATTTAACTTAGTAAAATTTTGTTACACATTATATATATGGATCACAAAACACTCGAAAAATTGGCTTTTTAAAAATATGGCCAATATCTATGTATGTATTTGAAAAATATTTCAACAATGAAATATAGAGATAAAACATATTTTTACTGCACTTTTGTCCATAATCTTTCCATATTTAATTTGCAATTAAATTAAATAATGTTGTTATCAAACTGACAATAAATTCTGATAGAGTACTTGCTGTTTTATCTTCGGTACATTTTTCAGTGAAACACTTGAATTATGTTATAAGTACGATTACGTGTGTTTGTTTTTTTTTGATGAGTGTGCATATACTATATTACATATAAATATGTATAAATATTGCATTAAGTAATTTTCTTAATTATCAAAATAACCCAAATTTAAATATTTCGGCAAAAGCTGCTCCATCTCAGCAATGTAGCTTTGGTTTCTGTACATTGAACGTCGGTATTCCGCTGATGTATGCAAATCCACGGGGTCCACATTTTGTTCACGTAGCCTGTACCAGATTGGCAAAAATGTGGTGATCAGGAAAAGTTCTTAACGAGTATATTCAGAATAAATAAGGACTTGAAACACACAAGAGGATAAAATAATAATTTAACATACCGAAATGCTTGTGCCACACTAACTGTTCCCGCAGCTTTTCCAATTTTGGCAGTGCACCCTTATATTTGAGTTTCAATAAAGTCTCAATAAAAATATTAAAATAGTACTCAACCAATATCGGAAACTGTTTTCTCAAGTGCTCGTCGAGCAGCTGTACCATCGAATAAATCAAATCGCTTGCGATTGAGCCAACATATGAAAGCTGAAAGTCCAAAAGTTGCACATCCACCAAGCTCCCATCAGCCGAGTTGTGCTTGAACATCATGTTTTTGATGGTGAAGTCACCGTGGCAAAGCACATAGTAGGCATCCGCTCGCGGTGTCTCTCGAAATTCCCTAAATGTGTCCAAGCACCTCTGCAGTATAACGGGTCTCAGAGCTTCGAAGTGTGGCACAAATTGATGCAACGTTGCCTTCTTCTTGAGCATTTCAATAAAGAATTTTATGCCGTCTGTCATCAGACCTTCGTTCAGTAGATTGGGCATAGTGAATAGACCATGCTGATATCTGTCGAAAAAATGCAGTTCCTGTTGCCAAATTCGATTAGCTTAACTACATATTTTAACTTTACCAAAATATACGAAAACCTGTTTAATTATTTTGAAGCTGACCGCATGCCATTTAGCAAGTCGCTCGTAAGCAGCTTTCGCTTCTTCCATTGTCATTGCACGATCTCGTATTAGCTCAAAGCCTTTGGGCACAATATCATCAAGCACAAGCACTTTATGCGGACTCAGCGAGTAATAAAGCCAGCTACGCATTTCGAAAAGAATATAGAAAAAAAAACAGATACAAATAAATCTTCCTGCCATTTTAGCTCTACAGACATACGGCGGTTTGAGCGTTGTTTTGTCACCGGCCTTGCGCAAATTTTCTTCAAACCTGGGCAGCACCTCGGTGTACATGCCGATCTCCGTTTCGAAAATAAACGATTGACTCAGCAAATCCTTTTTTTGGCCCTCCAACTCCGGCAGCGTTTTGATTATCAGCGATTGACACTTTGGCGTAGCGTTCGCTTTGTAGTCCACCACCGCTCGGAACATAACGCTCGCATAGTGATCGCCTTTCTTAGTCGCTGGCGTAAATTTGACTTTTTCGAGAGTCAGCTCTGTCCCTTGTTGCTCATGGGCCTTAAGCACGGCCACAATGACAACTCTTCATTAAGCCATTGTGGTGGATGCAATTCATCTTCATTGAATTCTGCGTGCTTCGTTGACATTTTTAGCTTTTTTTTTTGTTTTGGTCTCTTTTCGGTGCGGTTACCTTCGCTGACAATATCTATAAAATTTGTTTACGAAAGAGCGCGTCACTTGAAATGTGAAACCCAACTGCTCGTTCTATTGCGGAAGCGAAAACTTTTCATTGCTCTTGACTATGCGAGCGCGTTGGTCAATGTTATGAAATTTGTGTTATCTGTGTTTGCACGAGCACCAATTAAGTAGAGTGCATATTTAGTGAATCACACAAAATTGCACTTTGCACTGAGAAAAATTTACACCTCAAAATTATTTATTAGCTTTTAGGCCGGCCGATCGAATTTTTTACAATACCACACATACCTATGTACATATATGCATGCAAATATTACCACAAGTACATTTACGGTAATCGATAGGAAAAAAAGTAATTTAATTTCAATTTTGCATAGCAGCCATAATAATATTGACATCACTGTCGTTCATATTTATGAATGTAACCAAGGGGCTTTCAATACTAGTTTTTTCATTTTTATTTGAGAGTTAGGACGAAAAGTCAGTATTACTAAAATTCAACTAATTGATTTAATTGTACAAGTGAGCGAAATACATATAGAAAAAAATGTAATTATTCTGGAAACGTTGCGCATCTTTTATTTTGTATATTTTTGCATATTTTATGTCGAATTTACATATTTAATAGATTTGTCCTCTTGTGTGGAAAATCTGTTTAATTTGTAATTAAAAAAATAAATAAAATAACGGGTGTTTCAAGTAATTGGCTGCATCGACACCAACAGAAAATTATTATTTTTTTTTTATTGAAAACCAGCAAAGGCGAGCTTCGCGGCGCCTCTAAAGGTCATTCTCGTTCACCCCTTTTATTTTGAGTCTCTATTAGAATAGAGTAAAAGTTTCAAATGCCTAAAAATTACGGTTGATTTTTTAGAATTTTTGAAAAAGCTCGAAATTCGTACGCAAGTTTGTGGAATTTTTTTAATATTGCACAAAGTTGGAAACTTGGATTTACACGGGTTTTGTTAAAGAAAGAACTATATTTTTTTTTTACCAAAATAAATATTTAATAGAATTATGGAAAATGACTACTATTTATCTCATTAAGACTAAATGAACATATTTATTAGCGACAATGTTTCAAATAGGGGTGAAACCACCCTGTGTACCATGTAACGGCATGTAGTGTTCAGAAAGGTTAAAAAACTATATTTAATATGTGCGCCGAGTATTTGTTAACTTATGGTGAGTTCGTTTATACAAAAAAAAAGGTTGCCTTTTCATCACCCTCTTCTTAGTGTTTGTGGGTAGAGGGAGTTTTATTTTACTTACATATCTGTGTGTACTTGGCACACCCTATACTGCAGGATTATTACTATTCACTTAAAAATTAATTTTTAAATATTGCAAACCCTATTGACTGTAAAGTTTGACATGATTTCACATTTTTTAAACAGTTTCCGTATAAATCACTTCAAAGTTGAATAAAGTAGGCATATGCGATCTCTTTTTGCTGGTTGATTGCCTGCTGTGCTTGAAAGTAAAAGCGCTGTTACACATGTTGTTTTCAGCATAAATTAAAAATTGAATTATACATACACACATATGTACGTATGTCCGCACATGCACTCGCATTAGCACACAAGTAGTACCTATCTACTTATAAATGAAATTAATTTAAAAAAGAAAATTTGCATGAAATATTTATTTAATTACCCACCTTCGTATGTACATACATATAGTATATGCTGCTTACACAGATGGTTGTTGCTGTGAATGTTGTAAACATACAATTTTATGCATAAATCAGTACTTATTACACTAAAACACTTTTAATAATGTACGTATACTTATGTATACTTATATAAATATGTACTTACACACATACTTACATGCAAATATGATAGTGTGTGTGATGAGAATTGAATTGTTAATTGATTTTAATATTTATGAACGCAAAAGCATATTTATTTATGCCTGCATACATATGTATGTTGACGAAAAAACGATGGACTATGTTTTTAGAATATTAAAAAAAAAAAAACATTTGGCAAAAGTTTTTATATCAGATGCCATTTTATTTTCTATAAAATCAACCAGGCCGGGACTTTTAAAAACGTTAAATCTTGCGATACCGGTCTACTTCCGGATCTGCTCAGAGTAGCGCAAAAAATTCTGCCAGAAGTAACAACCTCTGTCCCAACTAGAATCATTGACCCACGAAACTCTCTTTTAGTAGAAAAATTCCACAACGAAGGCAAGCAAGCAACAAATGAAGCGAGACAACCCGGATATGTGTGTCTTCACAACTTAGGTGTACCCGGTAACTCGTCCGAGAGTTGCAGAAACCCGAGATATCTTATAACAATCCAAGACGAGGTATAGGCCCTGCCATTGGACTGGGATGTCATCTTGAAGATACATTTATAGTTTAACACAGGCATGTCAGTAAATGAGTAGGATCAAAAATTACGTATTCCTGCCTTCCAATAACGAAGTTGCAGACATTTTACCGACGAGCGATTTCAAGGTTAATAATAACTTCAGGAATAACAAGGTCTGCTAAGCCACCGCCGCAGTTTTAGTCACCGACATTTGAAGTTACATTATAAGGGCATATTCAAAGTCAAAATAAAGTCAGCTCTAAATTAGTTGCAGTTTTTTTGGCATAAATTTCAATGGATTATGAATATGCCCCATTCATTTAAAATCATTTAAAAAACATCATTTACAAAAACTACAAATGGCATGTAAATTTTTTTTCTTCAATGTCCTTGAAAAACTCAAAACGTTAGTTTCTTACCTCTGTGCTCTTTTGTCATATGTGAGCAGCACGTACATATTGTTGCTCAGTGTGGTAGTCTCAGAACAATTTCTTAAAAAAGGTGCAATTTTAACTCGGGACGTGCGTTCGTCGTTTTGCAGCAAAAAAATTCTGCATATATTTACGTTTTCTAGTCCGAAATATAAAAATAAGAGGATTTGTCAATCGAATTTTTTAAAAATATTTTTCCTCCCTATATTCAGGGGCACCCTAATAATAAACTATCATATACATACATACGTGAGTATATAATTATACATTATGTATCGGTATGTAACGGTATACTCAATAATGATTTTATTAATGGCCCCTATTTAATGCCAAGCACTTTGTAAGCGGATTAAGTAACAGCATTTGTATTATGGATAGCAAATTATATAATTAAGCGAAATGAAATAAATAAATCAATACTTGGTACTAAAATGTTTGCTAAATGTTTAGCCAGAATCATCCTCCAATGGCGGAGCCTGTAGTTTGAAATATTTTTTTTTATGCGAAGCTTTATTATGTCAGAAGTATCTACATTTGGAGATTTACCGTTCGCTTACGGGCAGCGACCACTGCAGAAATCTCTTAATTGCAAACAAGTAATCGGAATAGGGTCCTAGCGCGACTTATCACGCAACTCTAGCCACTCGGCTGCGGCGACCGCCAGCATAATTACCGTAATATTTTTGCTATTGTTCCATAATTAAATAGGTCAACATTGCAGCTAGATATGATTTTACTACATAAATACATGTTATATATAACAAGTAAAAAAGTATTAATTCGGGAAAAGCCCAGCGTTCGTATTAAATAGTGTTTTTTCACCTTTTGTGGTTTTATCCTTATTTCGCACATTTTTGCTGGTATGTTCAGTTAGACTTAATGAGATAAACTTATGTAATATTTATAAGTGGGAAGTATCACGCCATTTTCGATGATCCCAGAATAACGTTACTTCTTTTTAAGGGATTGTTTTAAGTATTAATTTTGAGTAAATTAGCATTCTTAAAATTCGAAATACCGAAGCTTCAAGTATTTCTGAAAGTTACCGCTATTTAAAAAGTAGGCGTAATTTTAGACCGATTTTAAAAATTTTAACAGTAGTTTGGTATATTAAAATTGATATTGTCTGCTTTTAAAATTTTCAGCCATTTGGTATCTTTTACCGAGATCAATAACAGTGCCATGGTTGGCAGAAATTGGTGGAGCGGTTGCCGAGATATACACATCTGAAGATAAGTGGGCGTGGCTAAACCATATACATTCATATCCATATTAAGCTGCCTATACATGAGGCGATTTTTTATTTAACAGACAAAACTCGCTTGCAAAGTTGACTTGCTGCCTACTTTGAGGCAAGCGATTTTTGAATCACCATGTACACGAGCGATTTTTCTTGAGCAATGTTGAATCGCAAAGAAAATCACCTAATGTAAATGCAGCCTTACGTTCAAAAGAAGTGCACGTGCCAAGTTTCATTGAGATATGTATCGGAATTTTTTCTCGAGTTTTCGTGTACACACACGAACAGACGGACGGACGGCGTGTTACCGCTTAATCGATTTCTTTTTTCATTCTGGGAATTTATCTATAAACTTGCCTATATTTATCTCGATTCATTTTGGCTATTACAATCAACCGTTATGTGAACAAAGTGCGCTCGGATACAAAAATGAATTGCAGTCCGTTAGTCTCGCTAAAACTCGAAACGGATTGACCGATTAAAAAAAAAATTAGAGAGTAGAGAGTTGAAAATTTCAATATAAGCAATTTACAAGATAAAGTAGGTATTACAGTATGGGTGTCAAAAGAAAGAGGTCTAGGAGGCTTACAGTTTGAAATATTTTTGAGGAAGGTTGGCATCTGTTTCAAAAATTTTATTGAATTTGATTGGTAACATAAATTAAATATTGCAAATTAAAAAGGTTTAAGAAAGCTTACTGCCACCTATTTCGAAAATTGAATTCAATTAAAATGATAGGAAACGTATTTGAAAAAATCTTTAATAAAAAATATTTTCAGTACGTCTGTCACCTATCTGAACAGTAAAAACTAAAAGCCATATCCGTCAATATTATCCAAAGGGTTTGAGGCTTCCATCAACATGAAATACTGCAACTTCGTCAAGTTATCGTATATTGATGGCAAACAAAGTATGTATAATCATCTTTGGGTATGATACGACCCAATTAAATAATGCATGATACACACGAGATACAAAGACAACAACAGCCGAAGTATTAGTCGAAGCAGCTCGTACAAATATTTCAAATGGTGGAATTTACTTGCTGGATGCTCCTAGAGGGACTGGAAAAAAACATTCTTAACTTCACTGCTACTAGTTGCCCTAGCATTAGCTTCATTTGTAATAGCAGCGACTTTGTTAGAAGGCGGACGAACTGCACATTCTGTCTTGAAATTGCCACTGAACATGCAAATCAACGAGACACGTGCTATGCAAATTGATAGCACCAAATTGAAGGCACCAAAAAGAACTTTGAAAGACCCTCGACCCTGTTGTTTTCCTGAATGAATTTCTGAATTCGCTCAAATTGTCCGTACTACCACCTCACAATTTGAAATTAAAAGTAGGATCAGTCATCATCATGTTGCGTAACCTTAATCAACCTCCACGATGCAATGGAATGAAACTGACTGTGAAAAAGATAATAAACAACGAGGAAACGATTATAAAGAGTAAATATAAAGGAAAGGAATTTTAAATTCTGCGTTTCCCGATGATTTCAATGGACTTGCCACTCGATTTTAAGCGGCTGAAATTCCACGTGCGTTTGATTTTTGCAATGACCATAAACGAATCACAAGGCCTGTCGTTGGAGGTTTGCGAAATTAACTTGGAATTTCAGGTAAATTGTAGGTGCTACGAAGTTCACTGGGCCATATTCTAACAACAATAATAGATAGATATGTCAGTGTTTCACTGAGCTTCTCCTCCGATTTGTAGCGCAATTATGCGAAAAATGAATGCACAATTTTACCCCATGGAGACTAATCCTGGAATACTCTTTTTAGAGATTAGTCGCAAGGATCAGTAATGCATACGCACACACTCAACTAAGCAATTAGGTACTTGTATTCTCATGTTACAATAACTCAATGGCATTCTTACCTACAATTATACTCGTATGTATGTATGTAGTATGTGTCATAACTTTTAAGCCACACTCACTTCCTGCTCCATCTATCTTCTTCTCCATTCCTTTCTCTATCTTTCCTTTTCTATCCGTTGTGTCTGTATGTTGTGGGCAATAAATATTAATAATTGTAATTTGTACGCTTTATGGCTGCTTTTTTTCCACTTCATACTGCTGCTTTCTTCTACTCGTTCACCGTCCAGCCTTTGTTGTTCTCTTCCTGGAATTTTTGTTGTTGCAGTTATTTTTGTAAGCCTTTTGACTTACAACAATGCGCGATGATAATTTATGAGTTAAATGTGTGAATATAACATACTGGCAGGTAAAAACAGCTGACTTACACACACATGCATACACTAGCACGTTTGCGAGCGAGCATTAAAAAGCAAACAAACAACATTGTCAGAGTCACTAGCAGCCGCAAAGCCAACAAAGAATTAAGATAAAATTGTTGTACTTGTGTTTTTATATATTATTTATTTCCCTAGCTGCTATATATTGTATGTATGTATGTATATTTATGTTACATAGAACAGAAAATTTCATTATGAATTTGTATGCAAAAAAATGTCAAGCTTGCAAAACAATAAAATTCCGTAACATAAATTATGTCAGTCACACGAAACCGGTTATGGGAAAATTAAAGAGGAAATAACTGTCATATGTATGTATGTATGTATGTATGCATATATGTATTTATATAAGTAGGTATATGTACATACATATGTATATATCTTACAGAAATATGAATGTATATGTGATATGACAAGTTGTATTACTGCGGAAGGCCGGACGGTTTTTCGAAGTTTCCAACATCCCTCAAACCACTTATAAACTTAAAACTGTAGCTGGGGTAGAGTTATAGGCAATTTCGTTGCCATAACAGCTATGAAGTATACACCAGAATACCAGAGTTAATCTATGAAGAAATGGTGGAGTAACTTAAGGCGAACATTCGCCAGTTAGCA
>NW_023459979.1:17931-44846 GCF_013731165.1 Rhagoletis pomonella | reverse complement strand
ATGTATGTATGTATGTTCGTATATGTGCAGTTGTAAGACGTATGCTATTGATTGTTCTTCGTATTTTCTGTCTTTTTTTAGTGCCTTATTTTGCTTTTTTTGCAATACCTTTTTTTGCCTTTTCCTGCCTTTTTCGCTATTTTATTTTGCCTTTTTTACAATACCTAGTGCCTTTTCCAGCCTTTTTCGCTATTTTATTTTGCCTTTTCCAGCGTATTTCGTTACTTTATTTTGCCTTTTTTATAGGTTTTTATAGGTCCTAAAAAGCCGTTCCCTGGTTATAACAAAGCTTCCGCAAATCTAACAGCTCTTGCTTCTTTTTTGAGGCTAAGCATCTCAAATTTCTTTTTGAAAAGCCTTCCATTTTGGAAATATGTATTGCAGAATCAAGCTGTTGCTCACAATCACTTCTATTTCACTTCTTTAAAAATCACTGCTCTTTAAAACATTAACTTCGCGAAAAGATGTGTCCACGCTGACAATATTTTTCAATTAATATTTTTTAACGCAAATTATGTGTATATACAGTTTTCAAATGGAATTTATAACTATTTTTCAACGCTTACTGCTCTAATAAAAAAAAATATTCTCATAAATATGTACGTAAATGGGACGGGAAAGTAAATATTATTCGTGCAATCGTTCGGCGGCTGAGAAAAAAATTATTTTCGGCGACACATTATTTCACAACTTACAACGTAAGGCGTCATCGGAGGTATGCATTTTGTGCTTTACTAATAGATGGCATTGGTCATGATAAAAATTTCGATACTAAAATCTGAAAGAAAACATGGATTGCCTTATAAGGTGTTTACCTATTTTCCCAGTGGGTGTGAGCGGTTTGTATGTGTGTGCGTAGCTTGCTACCCTGCAGCGGGTTCGGAGACAATTGTCGCTTTCGTACTAGTTACATTACTAGTTCCAATTGCATGTTATGCTCCAGGTAATAATAAATCGAGCTTTGGTTACATATTGCCCTTTCTAAAGGTTATTGGCCGTTTTAATATAATAGTGCTCCCTTATTACATAAAGCATTTTGTTATTTATCATTTAAATACAAATAATAAATTTTGAATACTTATCTATGTTCTGTTTCCCTCGTGTGACCACCTAGCAAATATCGGACTGATAAGTACCAAAATAAAGCAATACATATGCAGATACCCCTTTTTACATAACTACTATTTCTTAAATTATTTTGGGGGCAATTCACGTCAAATGTCCCAGCGCCCTGAGCGGTGCAAAACAAGCTACTTTTCGACTAGCTGCGAAGCAGACAGAAAATAGGGAAACTAATTCGAAGACTATGATTTCTATAGATTTTTATACGGGCTATGCGATGGCACTATGCGTTTTCCAAAATTTTCCCGTTTTCATAGTGAAAATTCTGAACGAAAATTTATTTGTAATTTTTCTGAACTATGGTAATTTTTAATATTGTTTTTAGTTATCTCAATAGAAAGATCAAGTCTTTTTACATATAAATCACTAATAAAAACGGACTTTTTTACTTTTCTGAGTTATAAAGGCTTTTAGAGCGCAGCGCGCTAATCTGCTAACCGTGTGAGTCATAATAATATTGTTATAACTTTGCAACTACTTGATGTTTAATTTTGAAACTTTCGCAAAAACTTCCCTACATAGTCTCCTACAACACTGTTTTAAAACAAAACATTTATTTCAAATTTTATAACACAACTTTTGCATTTGAAAACAAACACCCTCTTAATTCTCATAAAAAAGTTATAAACGTGTAGTTTTATTTGTAGTAAGTATTAAGAAGTGGTGTTAAACTTAACTCTTTGGAATAGTTTGTAGTTTATTGTGTGAAAATTTCAAATCGATCGATACACAAACGACTGAGATATAGCGCGTTTAAATGACAATTTTGTTAAAATTATCAAGAATCAGTTCAGCCCAATAATAAAATTTCAAACAACGTCACGCTGCAGCTTTCGTCCTTTCGATCACAGGAAAATAAATAGCAAAGACAATAGCAAAGACAAATTTAAATTTGAACAAATCGTCGCCTGGCTTGATTCAAAGCGAACATTTGAAAGCACACTTACATGTTGTGCCTGTAGCTGAGTGCGCAAAGATGCTGGCTGAATTAGTTGCGGCCGAAAGTGTTCGAGTTCAAATCTCACTATGCTGAACATACAATTTAAAATCTTTACTTTCGTTTTTCTTAATTTTAAAAAAGTATCTGTGAAGTGCACAACGAAAAAAAGTGGTTCGGTTACAGGTTACGTGTTACTACTACAAGTACTAGTGAAAAGTTACGCAGCTGGAGTCAATTGTCACCTCCTAGGACAACTCCATGTTAAATGCGACAGTAGAAAGCATGGCTGGTAGATTTGCAAGGTACCGGTATTCGACTCCCGAAAACTGGTGAACTCACTAGTTCTGTACTAGTATTTCAGCTGCAGGGTAGCTAGTGCTTTACAACGTTTTAAAACAGAGGAAATAGTGATTAATAGAGAAATTTGCTGAAATTACACAATATTGAACTAAAAAAGTTGAAGCAGAGAACGTTTATAAATGAGAAGGCGCATTTCCAGTGACCGTTTTTGTTCCGCAGAAATTTTGAGTTGTGCGAGCCAGAATTTACCACAGCGAGGCAGAATGCTCGTTGCCACCACACCAAAGATTTTCAATTCTACCACTCGCGAGCCGGAATTTACCATAGTTTAAAGCAAAATGAAAAATAATAAGAACGAAAACGAAAAGAGAAACAGAAATCTAATAAGCACTAGGCAGAGCGGGTGCTTGCGGAGGCAGGCGCGTGCTTGTGTCGGATCAAAACAAAAACTAAAATAAAAATGGCAGTCAGAACGACAAGTGTGCAGCAAGAAGCGGTAAACGGGGAAGGAGCGGGTTTTTGTACACTTGCTTGCTTGCCGAAAATATGATATTTGCGTGAAATCGATTTGCTGAATGCAAATGGATTTTTGCAAACATGTATGAATTTTTCTATTTCAGCTAAATATTTTGACTTTTTTCGAGAATCGTCTAGTCATATAAAATCGACTTTTTTATAAAAAGTTACATACCTACTATTTTATTAAAATTTAATTAAATATAAGTATGTATATATTCACTTATGCACATACACATACATACATATGTACATGAAACCATGAAGCAAACGCATAAATATATATGTATGTACATATGTACACAGGCATTTGTAAATATACATACATGTATATGTACATACAAATGTACCATTGGTCTGCTTTCGTCTTCCCTCGCCGCTTCCATCCACACAAATTATTCAATTTCTGCGAACCGGCACCAGATTGGCACGTGGGCGAAAATATTAACCCTACATTTACGAAATATTTAGATTTTCGCATAAGTTTGCATTTGATAAAGCAATACTCGTACATTTTATATAGAGAATAGTAATAATTAATTTAAAATTCTGCATGTAACCATGTTCTCGACGATGCATGTAACTTTCATAAAGATTAAACATGAAAAGCGTTGTAAAATAGTGTGTTATTAACAGCTGGAACCAAAAAAACTATGTCCGCTAAAATGGGTTAAAGGCAAACTTGAATTGACATATTTACACGCATACATGCAGACATACATATGCACTTATACAGTGGATTAGCACTAACTTGGACATCGCATTGATTGTACTTTGATGTGTTTGAATCTTTTTGTGGTACTGAAGATTTGCTTACGGATGAAAAAAATTTAAAATCATCCATGGATATATGTAAATACATTTTTATAAACGCTTTTAAATATAGAAATTTTTAATATCAAAAACTAAATCAAATATTTTTTTTGTATTTCTACAAATGGTGTTCAAGGCACATTGACCCACCTGTACAAAAATTGTGGCGCGTCATGGACAAAAATTTTACTATTTCGGACCGAAAAATGTGATAACGAGATAAGTTGCCACGTTACATTTGTGAACTTGCGATAAAACCACATATGTTTGTGATTTTAGAAGTTTTGATTTTATTAAAAAAATTTATGTATTTCCTGCAGAAAACGTATACTTTTATTTAATGTTTATTAAAATTACATCCTAGAAAACTAGTTAATGATTGAAATATTGGTATGGAACATGGAAATAGATTGTTTTGCCAAAAATTACCAAAAATTTCCAAAATTCTAGATAACTTATTTTACTGGATATAGAGAAATAATTGCCACTTTTCACTTGGCTGGCCGAGATTTCTTCATTTTAAGATTTTAAAAATTTTTGTGTCGGATTGAAAAAGTTGCGCTTGAGGGTGATGAATTTGCGGGGAGATGTGCTGCGATTATGAATGAAATACTTTATGAATGAAATACTTATTGTTGTATTTGAATATGCGCGTAATTACATATATACATTTGTATGTATGTGCATAGTATTTAGGCAGCAATATGCACATATGTACATATATTGTAAATCCATGTAAAACCGTTATCAATTAATGGAGTATGTACATACATATGCGTGGAAAATGCATTTGCATTTGACTCCAAAACTATTGGGACATATTCGTTGACGAAGTAAAGTAGGCTCTTAAGTTAAAGTTTGTCAGCCCCAAATAAGAAGAAAGTTAGTATGTACATACATATATGTATGTAATATTATGTGCATGTGTAAGAACGTTAACAATAAATGATTTTGGAGTATGTGTATGGGATACATATGTATGTACATATGTAAATACATCATACATACATACAGATGCGATAAACTAATTAGCAACGAAATTCAATATGCAAATTATGTTTATTTATTTATTTTTCATGATTTTCATTAAAAATATAATTAAATCTATAACAGAAAATACAATAATAAAAGTTTAAAAGCTTGCACAAATTGCAAAAAACCAATCAAAGTTCAAAAAATTGTCATCAAAATTTTAAATTAGAATATGTATTTAGAAAATTTTCGGGTATGCAGTATTGTAGCCCATTCAATTGTAATATAAGAAAGTGAAAGTTTCAAGATGTTAAAGATTACCGTTAATTTTTTAGATTTTTTTTGTGGGGTGCTGCTGTTTTTTTTTAATACCAAAAAAATTTGATCATGTGTTACCTATATGGAAAAAAATGCGCAACACCCTTTACATGAAAAAATGAGCCGATTGCGCAGGGTAGCATATTTACATATGTATTTGATGCAATTTCAGGAATTGGTATAATATATAGATACATATGTATGTATATATACGTATGTACATATGTATGTATGTGCATGTGCATAAGTGAATATATACATACTTATATTTAATTAAATTATAATAAAATAGTATGTATGTAACTTTTTATAAAAAAGTCGATTTTATATGACTCGAAAAAAGTCAAAATATTTAGCTGAAATAGAAAAATGCATACATGTTTGCAAAAATCCATTTGCATTCAGCAAATCGATTTCACGCAAATATCATATTTTCGGCAAGCAAGCAAGTGTACAAAAACCCGCTTCTTGCTGCACACTTGTCGTTCTGACTGCCAATTTTATTTTAGTTTTTGTTTTAATCCGACACAAGCACGCTTATTAGATTTGTTTCTCTTTTCGTTTTCGTTCTTATTATTTTTCATTTTGCTTTAAACTATGGTAAATTCCGGCTCGCGAGTGGTAGAATTGAAAATCTTTGGTGTGGTGGCAACGAGCATTCTGCCTCGCTGTGGTAAATTCTGGCTCGCACAACTCAAAACAAGGCGAATTTATACAAGGTGGTGTTATCCAATCAGCTGATTTCTTTTTCTTACTTCGCCAATTCGCCTTGGTCGGTTAAAATGTCAAAATTGTTTGTTTTCTATTTACGATCCTGTTGGCAAATTTAGATTCGTGCTTGTGAAATATAAAAAAGTCAAGAAAAAGTTGTGAAAATATAAAAAAATTATAAAAAAGCAAAAAATGTATAAGTGTGTGTTATGTAAAAAACTGACGAAACGCGGAACAGGGCCTTTTTTCAAGGTTCCAAGCGAGGAGTCAGATCGCTTGCTGTGGTCCAGGTCGTGCCGGATTCAGTTAAGAGCTAAAGACGTTATCTGCGGGGATCACTTCTCGAGTGCGGATAAGGTGTGCGGAGGAAGAAAGAATAGATTGTTAGCAAAAGCGATTCCCTTTGCAACATCCTTATGTGATACTAGCTCGGCTCTTCTACAAAGCATTATTGCAAGTGAAGCTGATTCTGGCTTCTACCCGCAACCAGGGTAATGACTAAATGTTATTTTATTTTAAGTTTCAATGCTACTTTTTTAATTCAGAATGAACATCGATGCTGCTACCTCCGAAGCTTCAAGTTTGCTTGATTGTGGACCACCACCAGAGTGCCCAATTTCCGCAATGGAGCAATTGGAGCATGCACAGTTTGAGTAAGTTGTGTAGTTATTACATTAATAAAATATTTAATACCAATTCTGGGTTCTACCCGCAACCAGGGTAATGCCTAATGCTATTTTATTTAAACTAAATTTGTAATGCTATTTTTTTTACAGCTATTCAGCTGAAAATTCAATCGTTGTTGTGGGCGAAATAGCCAAACTACAGGGTAAGGTCTGCCAAACGCAAACCGAAGTGCAAGTTAAAGACTGCCAAACGGAGACCGAGTAAGCTTGCGATCAGACTGCATGCGCTGAATATTTTAACATTATAGTTTTCGAACATATTTCCAGTGACAAAACTTTCGCAGACCGGTATGAGCTAGAAATCTACAATCTCAGAAAAGAGATAAAAAGTTTGCAAGCAGAAAACCGAAGTTTGAATAGTAAACTGGACGAATCAAATGATGTGGTAAATAATTTAAAAAAAATATTTACCGAAGGACAGATGCGAAAATTGGTCCTCCCAGGTATCTTTTTATTTTTTAGTGTAAGAAGTCTAGTATTAAATTGTTTGTATATTAAAGATCGAAGGATAAATTGGTCATGGAAGGACGTTTCCAGAGCCATATGCCTACACGCAGCGGGACCTCGAGCATACAACTATTTGTATGACAAAGTATTTCCGCTTCCCCACGTTTCCACCCTGCAGCGTTGGTATCGCAAAACCGATGTAAGCGAGGGCATCCTGGCTGCATCAATTGAATGTATGAAACACAAGTCAGAGCTTTGCTATGATGACAGACTATGCGTTCTTGCTTTCGATGAAATGACTTTCATAAAGGAATATGATGATCCAGGAGACCATGTTCCAAAGCCTTCAAATTACGTACAAGTGGTGATGGCACGTGGGTTACGGAAATACTGGAAGCAGCCCGTGTTTTTTGACTTTGACACCCAAATGACAAAAGCAATATTGTTGTCCATAATTTCGGCTCTCAAAAACGTGGGCTTTCCAGTAGTGGCAGTAGTGTGCGATATGAGTCCAACCAACCGCAAGCTGTGGAAAGAACTGGACGTGACAGTAGGTAAGACTAAATGAGGCTTCTATTTATTTTTGTCTGTATTAAACCAATACAAATTGCGGTAACAATTTTAACTGCTTGTAGATAAGCCGTGGTTCTCACTACCCACGGATGAGAATGCAAAAGTTTTTGCGTTCGCTGACGCTCCCCATTTACTAAAGCTGGTGAGAAACCATTTTTTGGACAGCGGCTTGGTGTTAAATGGTCAATTGTTAACAACAAAAACAATTTATGAATTGTTGCGACTCACGTCCAAGTCAGATGTTTCAATAACATTTAAGCTCACTGATGAGCACATTTCAGTGAAGGGAATAGGTATGTTAACTATCTTATCATAAGCTCGTAATGCATAACCGAAGTTTTAGGGCGTCAAAAAGTAAGACTAGCCACACAGTTGTTCTCGAACACCACCGCTAACGCTATAAGACGCTGTTCCTCATTAGGCTTCGATCTTCATAAGCCTGTTGAGACAGCGGACTTCATACAGCTCGTGAACGATTGGTTTGATGTTTTAAATTCTAATATGGACACTTTTGGCTATCCTGGGAAGGTAACTTATTTCAGATAGGATCTTACAAATACAGTACCTCGCCAAATAATTAGAAACCGTAGCCAGATATTTATATTTTGAAGTTAATCTGAACTTTTATAAAATTTTTGGTTACGCAGTTTTATAACCCATTCAATTTTAGTATAAAAATTTTAGTATACTTAAAAAAAAAATACTGTTATTTAAAAGTCTGTCCTGCGTAGTTTTTCAAAACAGAAAACCCCCAAAATGTACTGATTTTTTTCAAAGTGTCCTGCCTTTGTCCCGCATTTTCTTCGATATTTTAAAATTAACTTTTCCTAATCGAAACAAAAGCAGTGTCGAAACTAATTGATAACTACATAAGGGTAAGCAAAACCACCAGAACCAGAAGGTTCAACCAGTCAATGCGTTCTAAATTTTGTACGGTTACGGACAATTGATGACGAGAAAATGAAGACCAAATATATCAATAGCACTGTTCTACAAATTTTGTGGTAATCGCTTAAGAAAAAAAATGTTTTCCAAGCCAATTTTCTTTTCAAACAAGCGTTTTCGTAATTTAATCTACAGTTACTTTGCCGATTTCGATGAAAATTATTAGTGTTACAAGCGACCAAAATCGAAAAAAGTGAAATGTAGATGTTACGGATCACAGTCTGCACAAATTATATATTTTTGCAAAGGGCCCATCAATACCTTACGAACTGTAGGTCATTTCATGAGATATTGACGAATAACTAAAAACAGTACAAAAAATATGTTATTCGAACAAATATCGAAAACACTTTTTTGGAACCATGGGTATTTTTTTCGTGTCCAGCGACCCAACGTTTGCCTAAAAAATTTACTTTACAGAGGTTCATATTTCGTGTAAAGTAATATGTAATATGCCTTATTATAATTTTGGAAATATTCACTACAAAAGGGTTAATACCAATGAAGCAAATTTAAAATTGGATTAATAATTAACAAATATACACTCCTCGTTATTTAAATAGCGCACCTTACAGTCCTTAGTAGTTAAAGTTTTCCTTTTGTTTGTTTGATATTCCTTAATTTTTTATAAAAATATAGCATAATCTACGTCTAAACCCGATTTTAAATTTTTTAACAATTAAAAAAAAAAACAAAGGGGCGACATTTTTTTTTTGGCGGTGCTGCGCATTTTCTTCCATATAAAAATGTTGTCAAGCATACTTTGTATGGAAGAAAATCCAAAAAAGGGTGCGCTATTCAAATGACGAGGAATGTATATATGTATGTATACGCAATTATATGTAGGTAAATTTTTTGAAAAATTGTCCTGCATTTTCAAAATATATTTGTGGTCACCGTAAGTATACGTTTATTTATAAGTTTAATAAAAAATAAAGGAACCATTCGGAACGGCCCTTTCAACGCAATTAGACGTATTGAGAAGAATGAATGAGGTAATGAAGTTACCAATCGTTCCCTACAAGAACGGGTTGGAGCACTTTCAAAAGGGCATCCTGATGTCAAATAATGCGTTGGTAATGTTGTACGAATACACTAAAAAAAATTCAAATGTGGAATACATTCTAACTGAGCGTCTGAATCAGGATGTAATAGAGCACTTCTTTGGTGCTATTCGCAGCAAAGGTGGCCTGAATGACCATCCAACTCCAAAGGAGTTTAAATATAGGCTGCGAAAGTACATCCTAGGTATTTTTTTTTCATATCATTTACTAGTATTACTATTACTCCTACTTTTCTACTATTTAGCACGGGACACCGAATGCTTGAGAGGTACAGGAAATGTATCTGGAGACGTAACCGAATGGCTCAGATTTTCGGAAACTCAGGCACTGACCTCAAGCGCATTGAATAGTTCACATTGCTCCGAAGAACTTCATGTTGACGACGAGCCTGCAAACGACAACATAGCTGGTGGAGAAATGGATCTGGACGTAATCGAGGCATTAAATACCTCCCAAGAATATGAGTGTGGCATTCTTCAAGAGGACGCCTTGGAATATATCTCAGGATATATTATTAAGAAGTTGAAACTTGAAGAATGCAGCAGCTGTGATAGTTCCTTTACCTGGGTGGATCAAGTCTCGAAAGGATTCCTCCACAAGCCATCGTCATGTTTTTTAGATGGCATCAAAAACCTCAAGGCAGTATTTCACAGTCTTAATGGTTTAGAAATAGCACACTGCAGGATTATTAAGCAGCGATTGGTCAATAGTAGCACAGAAGTGGAACTATCTGAACAAGTAAAGCAATTTTTTTTTAAATGTAGAATTTTCTTTCGCATCAAAAAATTAAATAAGCGTCTGAAGGTAAAAAAGCCAAACAGAGAATAATGCGCTATAAAAAGTTCATAAAGATAAATCTATGAGGGTGGTAAGCTAAACTGATTAGTTTTATAATTTATTTGTAGTATTAGTAGATTAGTAATAGTATATTAGTATTAGTATTAGTATATTAGTATTGGTATTAGTATATTAGTATTAGTATTAGTATATTAGTATTAGTATTAGTAGTATTAGTATTAGTAGTACTAGTATTAGTATTAGTATTATTAGTGTTAGTATAGGGGAAACTGGGGTACCTTTGACTTTGGGGCACATTTGACTATGCCCTTTTCGAAGTCAAGCCTGTAAAATCAATTGCTTTTATAAATTGGAAATGGTGAAGTATTTGATTTTATTCAACATGGTGAAGTTTGCCAGTTACTGTTTACATTTTGGTGAAGCAACACGTGTTTTTCTCTTTTCTCTGCGTTCTGTGTTATTTTATGGCGGTGATATGCAAGACATTTGTGAAGTCAATTGAACACAATTTTAAAGTGCTAAGTGAACTTAACTAGTATTATTCTGAATAATTTTGAAAAGATTTGGAAATTTAAGAATAAAAGAATTGAAAAGGTAAGAAAATTGAAATTTCTAAAGTAAACTCTGTTGGGGTACATTTGACATTTTTGAATGGGGCACATTTGACAAAAGTCAAATGTACCCCGTCTCTGTTTCGACTATGTAATGAATGCACTTTTTGCAATTTAGTGTTGATTTTCAGCAGGAAAATGGTACGCAATTACACAAAAAAGACTAATCGGTGTGCCATAAATGAAGATAATATTAGAAAGGCAATAAGGGATATCAGAAATGGGACCGAAACGCAAACTAGAGCTGCCATCAAATACGGAATAAATAGAACAACTCTAATCATGCGTTTAAAAAGTAAAGCACCTTCTGGCAATATTTCAGATTCTGGCAATGATAGCAGCGCTGATGATTCTTTTAAATTTCAATCGAAATTCACATCTCGTCAGACATTTAATAAGCAACAAGAAACCGATATTTGTGATTACGTCAAGAAATGTGCTTTTTATTCTTACGGCTTAACTTACCAAACTTTAAAAAAGTTTGCATATGATTACGCTAAAGCTAACAATTTGGTTACTCCAACGGCCTGGGAAAAATCCAAAGAAGCTGGAGACGATTGACTTTACGGATTTCTTAAAAGAAATGATTCTATATCTCTTCGTAAACCTGAAAAGATCAGTTTGGCAAGATTACGCGGTTTTACTAAATCAGCAGTGGAAAGTTTTTTCAAAAACCTTACTACGTTGTTTGAAAAGTACTCATTGCAACCAAAAGATATCTATAATTTGGACGAAACAGGTTTAACTACCGTGATGGAGCCTATTAAGGTAAGATAGACTTATACATTTGATGGTATTTTCAGCCTGGTTGGAAAAACACGTTAATGACTGTAAATAACATATTTATTCTCTAGATTTGTGCTGCAAAAGGACAACGTTCTGTTTCTCAAGCATCTTCCGCTGAGCGCGGCAGCTTGGTTACAATCGTTGGCATAGTTAACGCTTGCGGAAATCGTTTGCCTCCGGCTTATATATTTCCTCGTGTACGATTTAGTGAAAGATTCGGAAGTGGATGCATGCCCGGTTCGTTGATATTGAATACAAAATCCGGATGGATGATTCCCGGCAGATGATTTAGAGACACACAAAATAACTGATGATGATAATTTGACTGTAGGAGACTACGTTCTGGTAAAATTCCAAGAAAATATCAAAAAGACCGTTTTCTATGTAGGTGAAATAATAGAAACGTTTGGCAACTGCACTTATAACATCACATTTTTCCGAAAGACATCTCCTTCAAGTTGGGCTTTTGTTAAACCAGAAATTGAAGATTTGGCTATAATTATGCGCAGTGAAATAGAGCTAAAGTTGCCAATTCCTGAAAATCCTGCTTCAACTTCACGGTGTCGTGCAAAATACATTTTTAAACTGGACTTATCAAAGTATTATATAAAATAATTTTTTATCAAAACTAATAATTTATTTCCTTTGAATTTTTCTTTTCTTTTAATTGAAAATTTGTAACTGAAATATTTTTTGCTTTCCAAAATTAAAATAAAATGAGTTTATATACAAAATGCTGGTTTATTTTAATTAAAAGACAACACAAAATTGTTTCCTTTAAAGATGCATGTAGGTGTCAAATGCTCCCCTCCTAAAGTCAAATGTACCCCGTGACAGGGGCACATTTGACAAAATGGGTTTTTTTAAAAAACTGTAAATTAAAGTGTAAAAGGGGGTCGCTTGAAAAAAAACTCCGTCAATATTAACTATAAAGCTGAATAATTGCCCTAAAGCAGGTAACAACTTATTTTATGATAATTCAAACACATTTCGAGATATATGATTTCAAAAAAAGGTGTCAAAGGTACCCCAGTTTCCCCTAATATTAGTAGTGAAATATTCAGAAGGCTAAGTGGTTACTAAAACACGTCCGTCGTTCTCGCTATCAAATACCGAATGTCTCCTTATTCCGCTAATTATTTACAAAACGGTATCCTGGGCGATCATGCCTTAAGGGCTAGACCCATAACTCTGTCACTAATGGTATAGACACAAATCACCTTATGCCTAGTTTACAATAACTTAACTTAAAGCTTAGGGCGGGTGTTCTAAGTACATACTCTTACAAGTCGGCCGTCCTGACAAATAGAACCACCTGATTCTACGCCGTATTTATACTACCTTCGGTTTGGAATGTTGTTTCAGATTGTGAACATCTTTGCCACGTATGTTGATAGTGTGATAGCTGAGGGCGCCATATTTCAAAGCCACGTAGTCAACCCACAGTTCTTTTATCGTTTCACAGGGCAATTCGGGCTTTGTATGGTCTGCCGCTGCTGATACGACTGCGTTTTGACTTTTCAGTTGTAGTTTAAATCTCCGAAACTCCATCTATTTTTCCGAATGTTGCATCTTCATATTTGCTTCTTCAGACGACAAACATATAGAAGTTGGGCGGCATTCTGCATCTTTACTACACCCGCTTCCGTTAAATATTTCTGTTAGCATGCATATCTTGCTGCCTGCTTGGAGCTCATCACCATTGGGGTTCGCACTGTTGGCACCTTTGCTGTTGTTTTCAGCGCTTTTGTTTGTGCGTCTGCTGTTTGTGTCGCTGTCGTTGTTTACGGATCTGCTTTTGTCTTCGCTGATGTCGTTGTTTTCGCCATAGCTGTTGCCTGCGCCGCCATAAATGCTTGCGCTACTGCTGTGAGCTATCAAGTTTTTATCATCTCGAACGGGACCTCTGGCTTCGAATTGTATATTGTAACTGTTGCTATAGCCTTTTCCCTTTCGAGTTCCAACCGAAAAATTTTTCGCCCCAGCCGTATTCCGCGCGTCGCAAACTATTTCATGGTTCGTTACCAGGCGACCAAACCTTCTACTTTGCATGCACAGAACATTGTAGTTTTCTTGGAGTAACTCATGTAGCTTCTCACCATCGCCGTTACCACCGTAAGGACCGTTGCCGTTGTCAGCATTGTGGTTTCCCGTCTCAGTGTCGTTGTTCGCATCTTTGTTGTTGTTCTCACCTTTTCCTTTGCTCGCACCATTGTCGCTGTTGGACGTTGGTATAATCGCCATCAAAGTTTCGAACGGAGCATCATTGCTCGCCTTTTCAACGCTTACTGCCATTGTACCCTCTCTTTCGAACAGGGCATTTTGTAAGTTTAGGAGTTCGATCCCTTTGCCCAATAACTCGACCATTATTTGCTTCGCTTCGAAACTATCGTTGTTGCGGCCAGACGCCGCGCCGTTATTCTCACCGCTACTCGCTCCATCGACGCCTCCGTTACTTCTGGAAAAACGGACGCCCAAAGTACCGCTACGTGCACATGTTACAATATTTTGCTCTTATGCCGCACCATCGCCGTTGTCTGCTGCACTTTTCGCACCTTCGTTACAGCCTGCACCATTGTCTTTGTCCTCGCCATTGTTCTCACCATCACTCTCGCCATTGTTTCCTCCTGTCGTTGTCTTTCGTTGTTGCTGTACGTTGACATTCCCGTTGTCTGCGCCATTGCCGAAACTTACGCCGCCTTTTTCAACAGACTTGACGTTAGCGCCCGGGCGTAATCTTCCAGCTTCTACCGCCAGTTCACTTAACCTGGCGGCCAGCAATACCCTGGCGCCGCATACGTTGACGCTCACGGCGGCGTACCATGCTTTTAGCTGCATTAGTGAATACTTTTCAGCTTTGATTACATCGTGTTCCATCTCGCGCGCCAAAATGTTAATTAACTGAACGTTTACTTCGCGATTAGATTACTTTAATTTATGATGGGTCAAAAGACCACTTCTGATGAAATATTCAGAAGGCTAAGTGGTTACTAAAACACGTCCGTCGTTCTCGCTATCAAATATCGAATGTCTCTTTATTCCGCTAATTATTTACAAAACGGTATCCTGGGCGATCATGCCTTAAGGGCTAGACCCATAACTCTGTCACTAATGGTATATACACAAATCACCTTATGCCTAGTTTACAATAACTTAACTTAAAGCTAAGGGCGGGTATACTAAGTACATACTCTTACAGTAGTATTATTTATATTATTTATATTTCTATTCTTCTATTACTTGTTATATATTAGCCGTGTTTTTTTACACGCATATACATCTACGCTTAACGTTTGAAAAAAACAAGCATCGACAATTTCCATTTGAAAACAAGTAATTTTGATTTTATCGACAATTATTCAGAAAGGTACCACTCTTACTGTTTCGAATAGAAAAAAAAGTTGTAGCCGCTTTTTTGGGCAAAGGACTGCGACAAGCTAGAAGGTATTTAATGGATTTAAATTTAAGTTGCTCTTGTTACCGACCAATGACATGCTAAATAGTACAAAGGTACATTATTTTATGTCATTTACTGGAATCCGGACTAGAGTCTATAACAAGGGCTATATCTATCAATATTTTTTGTGAAGAATGGGTTCACGTGAAATAAAATATACATGAGTTGTTTCAAGAAAAGTTTATTCATTTGCTCAAATTGGCGACCTTCTACTCTAATACAAGCTCGGCGCCTTTTAAGAAAAGACGCTTTTAGAGATCTTAAACTCAATTGGGCTATCTCAGCAGCAGCTCCATTTATTTGTTCCCGCAAATGCTCTTCGTTTTGAATTGTTTTTGAATAAATTTTGTCCTTAAGACAGCCCCAGTAGAAAAAATCTAATGGATTCAGGTCTTGCGATCGAGTGGGCCACGTGATTGGCCCGTATCGTCCAATCCATCGGCGAGGATAAGTTTCGTCTAAATGAGCTCTTACTTCACGCCCGTAGTGAGCAGCGCACCCGTCATTTTGCAGCCATAGTCTTCGCCGCAGGTTTAAGGGTACATCTTCTAAAAGAGTTGGAAGCCGTTCCTAAGGAACTCTAAATAACTGTGAGAGTTGAGCGTTGGCGGCAATTATTGTGAAAATTATTTTTCCCTACCAGTTTTAAGAGTGATCACGAATGGATTACTTGAATCGTTTTTCTCATTTATGAGAAGCCGACATCGGCAATGCTCGGACTTCTCATATTCGTGGAGAAAATTTCTTTGCTTTTTTCGATCGCGAATGAAAAGCAGCAGAAATTTTTTTGTCGATCGCATTCCGAATGTGAGAGATGATAAATTTGTTTGCATTTTTCACTTGCGATAAAATAATGCTAAAATATATTTGAAATATTATCGATCATGATAAATCTCATAAATGAATGAAAACGAATAACCATAAATGAGAATTTCCGAACCCTGTTTAAGATATGTTTCAATTGGATCTTCACGGTCGGCACCCTGAAATTGTGCATATGGAAACTGTGCATACGAAATAATGCATATGAAAAAAACCGAAATAATGCATACGAAAAAAAACCGAAACAATGCATATATGCACAGTTTCGGTTGAAAACCGAAATAATGCATATGAAAAAAAACCGAAATAATGCATATATGCACAGTTTCGGTTGAAAACCGCAACAATGCATATTAGAAAAACCGAAATTATGCATATGCACTCTTTCGTTTGAAAACCGAAATAATGCATATGAAAAAAACCGAAATAATGCATATATGCACAGTTTCGGTTGAAAACCGAAATAATGCATATGAAAAACCCGAAATAATGCACACATGCACACTTTCGTTTGAAAACCGAAATAACGCATATGGGAAAAACGAAGTAATGCATACATGCACAGTTTCGGTTCAAAACCGAAATAATGCATATGACAAAAACCGAAGTAATGCATACATGCACAGTTTCGACTCAAAACCGAAGTAATGCATATGACAAAAACCGAAATAGTGCATACATGAAAACGAACTTCTTTCTGAGTAGGCGGCCTTCGGCCGCGCTTAGGGATTATAACCCTTACTAAGTAGAATTCTCCTTTCTGTGTTGCCGGAAAAGGGGGCCGGAAGTATTTTTGCGCAGAACTTCTTTCTGCGTAGACGGCCTTCGGCCACGCTTAGGGACTATAACCCTTACTAAGTAGAATTCTCCTTTATGTGTTGCCGGAAAAGGGGGCCGGAAGTACTTTTGCGCAGAACTTCTTTCTGCGTAGGCGGCCTTTGTCCGCGCTTAGGGATTATAACCCTTACTAAGTAGAATTCTCCTTTCTGTGTTGCTGGAAAAGGGGGCCGGAAGTATTTTTGCGCAGAACTTTTCTCTGCGTAGGCGGCTTTCAGCCGCGCTTAGGGATTAAAACCCTTACTAAGTAGAAGTAAATAATTCATATTAGAAAAAACGAAATTATCCATATGCACACTTTCGTTAGAAAACCGAAATAATGCATATAACAAAAACCGAAATAATGCATGCATGCACAATTTCAGTTCAAAACCGAAATAATGCATATGGCAAAAACCGAAATAAAGCATACATGCACAGTTTCGGATGAAACCCGAAATAATGCATATGTGAAAGACGAAGGTATGCATACATGCACAGTTTCGGTTGAAAACCGAAATAATGCATATAATAAAAACCGAAATAATGCATGCATATGCATACTTTCGTTTTAAAAGCGAAATAATGCATATGAAAAATAACGAAGTAATGCATACATGCACAGTTTCGGTTTAAAACCGAAATAATGCATATGGTAAAAACCGAAATAAAGCATACATGCACAGTTTCGGTTGAAACCGAAATAATGTCTAAATGCACAGTTTCCATATGCGCAATTTCGGTGCCCCTTCACGGTCAACCTAAAATTTTTTAGTAAAAGTAGCAAGCTAGCTGGCGAAAAATTAGTAAATAAAAATAAATACTCGATAATTTTTGATTGGTATCGGCTTGGTATCGATGCCTTTTCAGAAAAATATTTCCAAGTAAAAGTATCGATACCAAAGGTTATTTCAAAATCCCTAGCAAGCAGACTGAATCGAAATTCGCTGCTTCGCTTCTGTAAACGTATAAGCGCTGCGACGCAGACGCTACCCGAGGGTTGCGTTTTGCCCAGCATTGCTTTGCATACATATCGTCGCCTGGGTAAAAGATTGTCGTATGTTGATTTCGGCAGGTTGTGGGAAATCGCCATTGAAGTTTGGAATGCAATTTCTCCAAAACGCGAAGATAGATATTCTCCAAAGTCTCTGAAAATGTTACTAGTTCACAAAATTCTTAAATTAATTAATTTTTAATGTTTAATGTTAATTAGCTTTGAGTTTATGAAAGATTTTTTTAGTAAAATTTTGTCGTAAGCGTCATTTGTCCACAATTTGGCAGCCACCTTGTATGAAATACAACAAAATGTGATCAAAATTTCTGCTAAATTAACGACACTTTTTACTCAATATCTCCGAAACTAAAGGAGATATCCAAAAATGGAGAACGTCATTTTTAAGACATTGATTAGTTTAATATAGCTGCATTACTAACTAAATTTTTACTAAATTATAGAAAAAATTGTAGTCAGTATCTCGGAAACTAAAGGCGATATCTAAAAACTGATAACACCAATCGAAAGACCATATTTCAAAATATATAACTCCATCTAGAACTAAAAATCGTTAAAATTGCGCTTACGACAATCTTTTACCCAGGCGACGATATATTCATTTGTATCAACGTATGTCATTGTCGTTCTTTTTGTGGATAATTAACATGAAATTAACAAATTGCTGACTTTATAAAGGTGAATCAGACTTTATTTCTAACATCAAATACTAAGCACGTTTTTGCTATCAATTTCAGATATCACGTTTTAGAACACCATAAGTTTAATGCAATTTCAGGAAACTCACTGCTATACATTCATACATACTTACTAAATTATCAACTGATACAGTGAAAGTTCCCATAAGCGGACACCCATGGTCACTTCACTTTTGTCCGCCTATAGGAGATGTCCGCTTATGGGAATTTCGGAAATATTAAAATTCAAATTTAAAAAATTTAAATTGCGGGTTCCTAAATTAAAATAATATTTATCCTTCAATAGATAAAAACAGAATGAATGGAAAATAAATTAAAATTATGACGTTTTCTTTGCTACCGACAAATCTCATTGCCCGATTCGCTCAAGCAGCAAGAAGAGGGCAATGAAAAATCAAAATTTATTCTAGAAAGGAAAACATCTTTGCATATGTACGTGTGTACTTGTGTACATTTACATATGTACATGCGCAAGAGTCAACATCAGACTGGAAAAAAAACAAAACTGACCGCTTATTACTAATCATTAGCGGCTAATCCGCGTCCATTTATTGGATAGTCTGTGTATGGAAGAGCATTTTGTATAGAAAAAAATCCAAAATTTGTCATTCCCATGAATGTGTCCGCTTATAGGAGATGTCTGCCTATTAGAGCGTCCGCCTATGAGAGATTTCACTGTAGTGGAGCATGCGCTTTAAGACCTGAATAAGCAGGGTGATATATTCAGGAAAACCTTATTTTTCATATTTAAATAACATTTTTTATTTTCAGACAATTCAAAGTATATATGTATTTAAAAAAATTATGCTCGCGTTTTTAGAAATTCGTATTGGTTTTATGATCTCGAAAACGTTGAATACTTAATAAATGGCTACTATTATGGGTGTTGGTATGGATGTATGCACAATCAATGCCTATGCTAAATAAAATTCAGAGTATTTTGTGTGTCAAATGTGCCACCCTACAAACCAATCGTACTTTGATATATACATAAAAACAATCCTTAAGAGGCAGAAGGAACTAAATTTGGAGAGGCGTATTGTAAAAATTATAAATTAATAATCAACAAAATAAATGCAAAAATGGAAGAACTTTTATATACAGTGATACTATGTGCTTCGAAATATGTGAGAAAATATGGAAGTGGTTAAATGTTTTTGGGAAATTCTTTTCATTTGCATTCATGTTTGAGCATATGTACTTATGTATGTACAGTGAAAGCTCCCATAAGCGGACACCGATGGTCACTTACTTTTTGTCCGCCTATGGGAGATGTCCGCTTATGGGAATTTCGGAAAAAATAATATTAAAATTCAGATATAAAAAATTTAAATTGCGGGTTCCTAAATTAAAACAATATTTATCCTTCACTAGATAAAGACAGAATGAACGACAAACCTCATTGCCTGCTTTCCTCAAGCAGCAAGGAGAGGGCAATGAAAAGTCAATATTAAAAAAAAAAAACATCTTTGAATATGGACGTATGTACTTGTGTACATTTACATATGTATGTACATGCGCAAGAGTCAACATCAGACTGAAAAAAAAACAAAATTGACCGCTTATTAGAACTTCGCGTCCGCTTATGGGAGATTTTGTTTCATAACTAGACATATTTGAGTGTCCGCGGCAGTTTATCGGAAAGTTTGTGTATGTGAGAGTATTTTATATGGAAGAAAACCAATAACTGATCGTTCCCAAGAATGTGTCCGCTTATAGGAAATGTGCGCTTATTAGAACGTCCGTCTATGAGAGCTTTCGCTGTATGTGTATAAATATGTCTAAAAAAGGAAATAAGTATGTATGCACGAGTACATACAAGCATATGTAGCTATGTATGTACAAATGTATATCAAACTGGGTGGATTACACATGAGCAAAGTATAAATTCTGACAGAAATATATATCTTGGAAAGGAAGTGAAATACGAAACAAAATAAATACCTCCTCATAACTTCATCTTCCATTATAATTCTATGTTCAGTTTTATTAGTGAGAACGGAAAACCAACTTTCAAATTTCTCATAGAAGGCGCAGACTTAATAAATCCAAGAGTACATATGCTTGTAACTAAATAGATGTTTTTAGTTGCTGGGTGTATGTTAAATCAAATAAAACACCTACTTGAGGTTAAATTTTCCAGTTACGAAAGCCGAACTAGAAACACAAAATGTATGATATCAATTTCCCCAGAAAACCTTTGTGTGTGATATCAACTGAGACGCATTTGATAATAAATAGCCTTCTCTAATTTGTATCGTTAATTTTCAACAGCATCTCAAGAAGCGGATTATAGTGTTCTCAATTTAAAAGGCACTTTTTTACATGCAAATTTTCTAAGTTATCAAGTGAGAAATTGCTAATTCTCCCCTTGACCTCAAAGAAAATTCTCCAATTGGTATGAAATGAAAGTTTTTTATACCCGAGCGCACTTGTGGACAAGGGTATTATAACCATGTTGGCAGCCCGGTTGTCTGTCTGTCCGTCCGTGTACACAATATTCCAAGGTAGGTTAGTATCAGTGGAGTAGCGAAGGGGGAATAAAAAAATTTGGATCGATAACTTAAAGTTGTGACACACAACCCTGACGGAAACAAGTGATTTTTTTTTAAATCAACTAATTGAAAGACTACTTTAAAACAAATGCAATGAGTAAATGTTTCGAAAACAATTTGTGTATTGGAAGTATGAAAAAGCATCGGTGAAGCCAGAACGCAAGCGTATTCAAAAGAAACATACTGACTTTTAAGTTGTGTAAACCAAATTCATTTTAAAGTAGTTGAAATTAAATGCAGAGTCGGACAGTCGACTTGCTGCTTGCACACAATTCAAACTGAACATTTGAAAGCACATTTACTTGTATGGCTGTAGCTGAGTGTGCAAAGATGTTTGCTACAATTGGTCGCAGACAAGAATGTCCATGTTCAAATCTCATTTAATTTTAAATTTTTAATTTCGTTTTTCTTAGTTATGAAAAAGCATCTGTGAAGTGCAGAACGAAAGCGTATTCAAACAAAACATACCGACTTTGAAGTTGTATGAGCCAAATTCATTTTCAAGTAGTTGAAAATACATGCAGGAAAAGGCAATTAACTGCTTCCTAGGACATCGCCATGTTAAATAAATGAGTTCGTTACAGGTAAAATAGTGAGAACTTCAACTAGTTATCATTGAAAATAAAGTAGTTTATAAATTACTTTCAAACTAGTTCAATTTCCTGCAGGGAATGGCTAGAGGCGTCGCCTGTGTGCATTCTTTCATATATGTATGTACGTATGTGCCATTTTTACCGTTATATATTTTTTGTCTACTCGTTTATTCCATGGTGTATTCATGCCATTAGGGTGCCCTTTAATGTAAAAGATATGGAAGGAACATGAAGAAAAAGTGCAAACAAAGTTTCTAAACAACATTCATCATGTTTATTTGCACCAAAGTGCACCCAGCAGGCGCGGCGGTTTTGGTAAAAATAAACGTTTTTTGGTAAAAATGAAACAGCAGTTTCAGAATAAAATAGCATTGCGTCATTAATTCAAAAGTTAAAAAAATATATTTCATTGACGAGGGGGAGGATCTATCCTCCTAAATCCCCCCTGGCTACGCCACTGTAACCATTTCTGCCCTTGCTTTACGCTTACTAACCAAAATGAAGACAATTTTTGATGAATGCCTACAAATTCAATTGTAAGACATTTATGGTACATACATATTTCGTCTGAAATAAGTCTATGTATATTGGATTTTTGTGGACCAGTGATGTCCTCCCATTTTGAAATTGCCACCACCTTTTCTATAAAGATTCAATGACGATTCACCATCGAACCGGATCATTGTTACAGCAAGAAATTCTTCACGGACATAACGCTTTCGTTTGGTTATTTAAGGCAGCAATGGAGGATATGCTTTCTGGCGACCACAAAACCAAACGTGAACGTGAATTGTGGTGAAAACGTACGTGTACCAAATGATTGAATAAAGAAACAAAGTTTGGGCGGGACGAAGTTCGCCGGGTCTGCTAGTAAAGCTATATTTTTGCGTATGGTCTTATTTCTGACTGTGAAAGTGAAATAAAGCCATTATGGCGTTATTGCGCCGATGCCGTGCGATAAAACCATAGGAAATAACGACATATGGCTTTATTTCACTTTTCATTGAGAAATAAAGTCATATTTTTGCGTATGGCCATTATGGCGTTATTGCACCTTTGATAATTTTTTGTGTAATGTTTACCTAGTGCACAGCTGGTGTGCACCAGTCGGCGCATTTATATCCCTATATTCACACTGTTCCTGAAATAGTTAAAAGTTCACTAAAACGTACGACAAAAATTGAAAATGCAACTTGGTTCGTTATCACCTACATAACCAAAATCCAATTTCATCAAAATCGTATCAGCCTTTTTTTGCGAAATATTGACGTTCAAGAATTGCAATATTTAAAAATTTCACAACAAATTTTTGTTCTCATATTTTTTTTTTAATTCGTTGGGTATAATTAAGATAACAGTTATAAGTAACTATCTGAACAGCCCTTGGCTCTTTAACACACAATTCTTTTGCAGAGAAATCGTTAATAATGTATATCTTGTTTTAATTAATTTTTAATAAATATTGTAATCGTTTCAATAAGTTCTGATTTAATAAGTAATTGTGTAATACAATCCGGGGCTGGAAGTGTGTGTAGGCAAGTTGAGTTTTATTTACAAATATACAATACACCATGTCGTATTACCTAAGTCATGAAGAAAACAGAAAAAAAGTATCTGCACCATGTGGAAGAAAAATACTGTTGGGAAAAAAGAAAGTCGAATTTGTTCAATTGACTGAAAAATGCTTTGATCTCAGGGGCGCACCCAGGAATATATTTTGGGAGGGGTTTATACTTCTATAGATATATCACCAGAAAATACTGAAAATTCGCTTCAGATAATATGCTCTTAAAATACATTTATGCAAGTTTTATGTACAGTATGTAATAAATAAATACAATTTTCATAAATTGTACTTTTTTATATAAAATTAACAAAAAACTGAAACATTCCAACAACGAAAATGAGAACTCGTACATTTTTAACCGACTTCAAAAAAGCGAGAGGTTATCAATTCGTAGGATTGTTTTTTATTTTATATATGCTATCGCATAACTTTGGACCACGTGAACTGATTTCTATAATTCTTTTTCTGATCGGAAAGATGGCACCTCGTTGGTCGTCCCGTAATTTGTTTATATCCGATCATTGGATCATAACAAAATTAACGGTACTCTTAAATTTGTATATGAGAATTGAAGTCGGATGTGATTTTTGCTTAAAAATTACATGTTTAATAAAAAGTTCTTTAAACACAAGATTCGCTCAACTTTCAAAAGTAATAAAAAATGTTAAATAAAATAATGTAAAAAAAATATTTTTTTTAAAGAAGCTTTTATTCAACATGTATGTACAATCAAAAGAATAAAGTAAAATAGTGTAACAAAAGATTTTTTAGCAAGAAAATTTTGTTAAAACTGCACCAAAATGAATAAAATATAATAAGTTAGGCTTTCATTAGAGCTTTCCTTTCACTATTTGGCTTTTAGTAATTTTAAGGAAAGCTTTACTTATTTTGTTTTACTAATTTTATTGCAGGTCTAACAAATTCGACTTACTTTTTTCCCAACAGTGTTTTTCTTCCACATTGTGCATATGGGCAAATCTAAAAAACAGGTAACCTTGGTGTTATTTAGCTTTATTTTCACTGTTGGTAACTATATCAAGCTGGTTGCTTTTGGATATAATTCACTGACGTATACTTGAAGCCTCAAAAAAAATTTGGATCAACTTGCTGCATAACTTTTGAATTATAGGTGTTTAAATTTAAAAAAATAATGAAAACAAGTGAATTTTTTATGTAATTTTTAAGAGGGGCAAAATTAATTATATCATAACTTTTGAAGCACACCATATTCTGACTTGAAATTTAATGGGCATTTAGCACTTATGTGGATACTTCATATGTAGTAGGTAAGAAAAGTGTGCATTACAAAATAACGAAATGGCAAGTAAGTCAAAATCTGTAACTCCACGTTTCACAATTTTCAAAATTTTCGGTTTACCGCGTATAGTTTTTGAAGCATTTTATTTTAAGAACTTCTTAAGTATGTGTTGTATTCTACAAACAATTATGAATAATTTGATACCTTAGCAAGAGGTGTGCTTTCAGAATAAACTAACTTTTAAAGATAAAATATTCTGCGATCTTGAGCGTAATTTTTATTCCAAAAACACCTTAATTGAAGGCACATTTGTAAAATACGTCGAAACGATCTAAATCTTTCTATAACTGCTAGTCCTTATAACGTTGCATATACCTGTAAAATGCTTCAAAATAATGTTCTCTAGAAGTGTTTAAATACCCCTTTAGTACTTTTAATTATGCTCCTTCTTGTAGTCAGAATATTTCGAGCGTGGTATCAAATCAAATTTTTTTCGACAAAAGTTCTGATAGTTGCTCTTACTTAATTGGAGCCTTTTAAATTCAATGGCGTCCCCAGTTTTGCCCGATTGTCTCCACTTTTGGAGATAGTGGTACTTGAAACTTTGCTTAAATTTTAACTATTTTATAAAAAAAAGTCCCTGAGTTTAAAAGATATTTTACTAAAATTTTGCACATGACCAATTTTTAATATTATCTTAACTATTCCATAAAATCATCGAAATCGGTTCACTAAAACATCTAGCTCCCATACAACTGATTGATCAGAGACGTTGTTTTACTGTATAACTCCTCCAATTAAACAGGTTAAAATTTAGTATAGGTTCAGTTTAACATATAGCACGCATACAATTTATTATTCAGATATGAAGTTAGAGTTATAGCTCAAAAACGCATATCTGATTAATCAGTTGTATTGGAGCTATACGTTAAAGTGCACCCATTTCGATAATTTTAAGGAATAATTAAGGTAATATTAAAGAACTGATATGTGCAAAATTTTAGTAAAATAACTTTAAAACTGAGGCAGTTATTTATAAAATAGTTAAAATTTGATCAAATTTTCAAATACCGTTATCTCGAAAACCGGAGCCAATCTGGTGAAACGTCCCAATTAAGTGAGTTCAACTTTCAAAATCTCTGCTCAAAATTTTCAACTTCAACAACGTAATTTGAACCCAGCTTATTCTTTTGTTTTCTATTTCATGTTTATTCCTCGTCTAACTTTTGAAGCACTTGATTAAAATGAATTACACTTATATTAATCGATTTATTAAGAGAATACGAATAAAATGATATATAAAACATAGGTGTGCTCACAAATTTAAAAATTAAAGATATTTTTTTTGAGGTGTACCTATTTTTTAGATTTGCCCATATACTTATTTTCTGTTTTCTTCATGACTTCGGTAATACGATATGGTGTATTATATATTTGTAAATAAAACTCAACTTGCTTACACACATTTTCAGTCCCGGAATGTATTATACAATAACTTATTAAATCAGAACGTATTGAAACGCTAACAATATTTATTAAAAACTAGCAATTACCCGGCGTGCTTCGCTGCGCCTTAAATGTATTTTTGTGTTGTAACTCTCCCCCTAAGCTCTTATGGCCTCATTTACAAAATATTTTTAAAGAACTTTATGAAGTTAGATTTAAAAAAAATCGATCTATGAAGCATTGTTTATTTTTTTTTGAGTTAATATATTTTCGAAGGTAATTAGAAAATATGTAAAGAACCGACTTTCTCTTGTTTAATTTATAATCTTATAACTGGAGTCTACTATCGCACCCTTTCCTCAAACGTGTATTGATTCAATATTCAAATAACGTATATTTATATAATTTGAACAAATCTTCCTACTATACAAATATGTACAGCAATATTAACTAATATTTTCAAATGTTGTGAGAGGGAGTAACAAAACAAAATTACTTTTAAGGCGCAGCGAAGCACGCCGGGTATTCGCTAGTGTCACATGAAATTAACTGAGCAAAGTACAATGAATAGCTGTTAAACAATGTTTCATGCACCGGCACCATCTACTTTAAATGGAACATACTTATTTTCGTGAGGGATACTCACACACCATATACTTTTCTATTGAAATTTTTCCTGAATTTTCTTAGCTATAAACCTCCAACGAATGCAAAACCGTGGAAATCGGTTCGTGCGTTCTGGAGTTATAGCGTCAGGAAGGAAAACCCTACTTATTTTTATATTAAAGAAGATTAAAGAACTGTCCGCATTACACAATTTTACTTTTCACAAAAACGGTATTCATGAATTTTTTAATTTTTTTTTATTTGCTTCCGCATATTTTTGACATAACAGCTTTCATTTTATGCCCATATTAAACAAATACAGCCTAAGTTTACCCGGGTCCACGTTTTGGTCTGTTTCTCGAGACCCTAGTCACCCAGCTATATGAAAACTGCTCAGTCTTAAAGCATTCATGAACAGCTTTCATTTGATACCCATATTGAACAAATACACCCAAGGTTACCCAGGTCCACGTTTTGGTCTAT
>NW_023459979.1:8846-17831 GCF_013731165.1 Rhagoletis pomonella | reverse complement strand
TTTGATACCCATATTAAACAAATACATCCTAAGGTTACCCGGGTCCATGTTTTGCTCTGTATCTCGAGACCCTAGTCACCCAGCTATATGAAAAGTGCTCAATCTTAAAGCATTCATGAACAGCTTTCATTTGATACCCATATTGAACAAATACACCCAAGGTTACCCAGGTCCACGTTTTGGTCTATATCTCGAGACCCTAGTTATTTTTTAAAAATTTTCTTTGCTACAAACCTCACGAATGCAAAACCGTGGGAATCGGTTCAGATAGTTACTTATAACTGTTATCTTAATTATATCCCACGAATTAAAAAAAAAATATGAGAACAAAGGTTTGTTCTGAAATTTTTATAATTTTGCAATTCTTGAATGTCAATGTTTCGCAAAAATAAGCTGATACGATTTTAGTGAAAATGGATTTCGGTTACGTAGGTGATAACGAACAAAGTTGCATTTTCATTTTTCGTCGTACGTTTTAGTGAACTTTTAACTAATTCAGGAACAGTGTGTATTAACAATTCGGAGGTGAGGGTGTTTAAGCGACTTATGCATTTCCCGCATAAATCAAGTGCAGCGAACACACACACGCACTTGTATTGCACTCCCGCCCAAAACCAAGTGCAGCGAACAAACACACGCACTTGTGTTCAAAACTAATTCGCTCGTTCTTAATTGGGTATGCATTTTTTATGCAATACTCAAATATCTCTTCGCTGAACTTAGCGAAGTGATAAGTCGCTGGCATTTTCAGCGATGATCAACGCTCAACCAGCTTGGCTATCACACGGTGCTTTAAGCATCGCTCCCACTCCACTCCCGGAGTAATATTTGGTATGGTAGTAAGCTACGGCTTACAAGCCATGCTGCCGCCCTGCATGAATGCATCCCTGAATAAATCCCAGCTCATAGCACGGCAGCCTACGGCAGCTAGAGCATGATTCCTCCAATGGAGTCCTCCAATTGATACATGGTAAAAGGGTCACATCTTGCGCTACCGCTTCATCAGCCTGCCCGCATATCTCATTCTCTCTCTCTCTCTCTCGCATAGCACGAATATGGAGTGCGTGGTTGCCTTGATGTGCATCTATAAACCATACGTGCTCATTAGCTCGATACATAAACATTCGCAAAGGTAATCCCTACCTCCTCTACTACTCTAACTCGACGGCAACTCTAAACCTGGTCTCCCGCTCCCCTAAACAGAGGGGTTTATATTGTTAACCGTGTAAAAGTATCAATATGCTGAAATTCGTCGTCTTCGAGTTATGATTTTTTTTCTGAAAATGCACTTATATGATGCCAGCATATTTTCGTGCCAGTTGAGGGCACACAATTGTTTCCCATTATGATAAAGTTTCCTTGCTGGAAATTTTTTGAGGTTGCCCGATCAGAGCCAAAAGTTTTTCCCAATTGGACTCTAATCTCGGCTCTAATTTTTAAAGTTCGGGCACCGCACATCACCTTCGGCTGTGCGTTTACAGTGCACGGAGCCTATACGCCAGCGTTGCCAGGTTGACGTTTTTAGCGTCTTTTGGACGTTTTTTGTGTAAAAAATTACGTTTTTTAACTTCCCAGTAATTTTTCTCTGTTAGTAAATCTTGTAAGTAGAACTGATTTTGAATTATTTTCTTAATAAATCTTTACAAGCTTTGTTTTTTGCAGCAGCTGCTCAAAAATATTTATTCTTTGGACACATTAGCTAATTTAATGTTTATTCTTTTTTATAAAAATATAGCTGGTTACTTAAAAAATACCACTTAAATCCAAACTTCATACTTTGTGAAAATATTATGAAAATTTTCACCCACATTTTTATGTTTTTAATCAGTATCTTTAGAAATTTTAATTTTTAGTATAATATAGTAAATATTTTAAATTCGTAGTATTTACCGCTGATTTTTGGCAATTTTTTTTTTTGTTGACTGTGCTTCGCATTTTAATACCCGAGCGCACTTGTGCACAATTGCACAATTGATTAATTAATCATATGATTAATCACAAGCAAAAAAAAAAATTGCAATTATTGCGCAATAATCGATTAATCGAATGTTTAAAGGCAATTTTTTACAGTGGGTATTCACAAAAACACTTTTCTATAAAAAATTTCTAATTCTCTTGTTAATTAGGCTTAAATAAAATAAAACGAATATTTTTAGCGGCGACAATTATTTATCATTTAACCCAGTTTGCAAAAATAAAACTTTTGGTAAGTGTTTTGTCATCAAGCGGTTGTGTTTCTCGGTGGCTGTAGCACCAGCTTTTGAAAAAAAGCGCTCAACAGGCACTCGGGTTTCCAACATTTTTTAAGATATTTATGGTACTTTTTCAAAAAAATCTGAAAAAATATAGTACACTTCAAATATATGTATATATAGTATTTTATTTAAAAGAAAAAGTAAACACGCGGAGTTATTTGTTTGGAGCAAAATTTTCGAAAAATGAGCATAGAAAATTCAAATGCTACGATTAATTCTGAGCAAAAACGGCGAACAAACTATATACCAAAAATTAAGATTGACCCTCCCAATTTTCAAACGAAACAGAAGAAACACATAAAATTTTTGTAAATGGAAAATTAATTTTGTTCAGAAAAACCGTCAATTATCATTTTTGGTATACATATATGTAGTTTATTCACCATTTTTGCTTACAATCCAACGTAGAATTCGAATATGCCGTACACTTTTTTCAAATTAAATTACTTAGCCCTATTTAGTATACTAGGGTAGTATATATACATACATCTTTTTTCTTTCTAATGCATTTCTTTTATAAAAAATATATATCTATGCACTCTTGGCAGTTTTTAACAATTCATTGTTAACTATGAAAGTATTATATGCTTTATCGCAATCAAAGTTTAAATTAATATAAATCAAAAGTTAATTTTTTACCACTGAGATCATAGCTTTGTTTGAAAGAAATTAAATAATTTTAAGTGAATTTGGTAATTCATTCTCAGTATTTTTAACAAAATGTTGCCATTTTTGATTATAAACTCACTATGACCTTTTACTTTAAATAATATTTCACTTGACATTGTTCTTTCAGTATTCCATTTTGATACGCAATTTCCCCTGGAAATTACTGAATATATATTTATATCTATAACTAAATAAATATAGTATTTTTGCATACTATATTTTTCCAAAAGTATGTAGTAAGCCGGCCGCTGTGATGTAGTGGTAAGCAGTGCACGTTTCCACTCCGCAGCACCTGGTTCAAGCCCTGGTAAAAGTAACATCACAAAAAATATAGAAAAAAGCGGTCGTCCCTCGGCAGGCAATGGCAAACCTCCGAGTACATTTCTGCCATGAAAAACAGCTTCTCATAAAAATGCAATCGCCGTTCGGAGTATGCGTAAAACTGTAGGTCCCTCCCCTTTGTGTGACAACATCAAGGCGCACGCCACAAATCGGAGGAGAAGCTCGGCCAAACACTAACATATGTGTAAGCGCCAATCTATTACTATTATTGTAATAAGCCGACCGAAAAAATAGTACAATACTGTATATTTTAATACGGTTGGCAACCCTAGCAGGCACCGAGGTACCAACTAAGTTACTGTTTTTTCGAAAGTCCGTAAAGTTTTGGGAAAACAGTTCCTCCCAAGTGTCGATGATATTCCGCTTTAGTTCGACAATTTAAATGAAAGATCGTTCATCTTGTGGGTGACCCAAATCACCATATATTCGTCTTCGTTTGTGTACAAGAGATTTATAAGGGGCCCAAATATCGAACTCATTTTCTACTGCTTCTAGTGATGACTCGCTACTCATTTCCATAAGTTCATCTGCGCACATTATTTCATTTCGCAAGAACTCCATTACTGAGACCAATGCTAACGAATTTTTGAAATGAATTTTTTTGAACCTCGGGTCGAGTAAAGTTGATGCAGCTAGCAAAAAAGAATGTTCGATGGATGGATTTTAGACAACTACAGAATTCATATTTCTTGAAAATATTTTTATGATTATTCTACAATAAATCGATTAATACGAAACTACGATACAATTAAATCGTAAATTGGAACAAAATAATCGAATAATTTAACCAAATGATTTATCGCTGCCATCTCTAGATATGGACAAATATATACATAAATGATTAGAATGAAAAGATAAGTCGATTAATTCATCTCTGTCTGTCCGTCCGTCCGTCTATCCGTGTACACGATAACTTGTGGCTTGTGGTCGGTTGCTATAGAAAAGTCGCCGCCCTCGAGTAGGTAGCGATAATGTTTGACGGCTGTGTAGATAGCAAGTAGCTCTCTGTCGTACGTGCTGTACTTACGTTGGGCGTCGGTGAATTTCCGAGAGAAAAAGGCGAGCGGCTGTGGCACGTTGTTGACCATTTGATGAATGACTGCGCTCATAGCCGAGTCACTAGCGTCGGTGCATAGTACAATATCAGCTCCTGTGGCTGGGTGTGCAAGGGAAGCAGCGTGTATCAAATCTTCCTTGCATTCGTTGAAATGTTTAACGGTTTCGTCGTTCCACGTAATCGGTGTTCGGTCGTTTTTGATGTTGCGTTTAATGAGCGAAAGGAGTGGCTGTTGATGTTCTAGGGTCGTCGTAACTACGCTGTTTGGATTGTTTGAGTATCTGCGAATGCCCTTCGCCGCTTACCTTTGCTTTTTCTCAAAAAAACGACAAAGGATCGCCCAGACAAGTCCGTCAGTTGGACTACATTGGTCAATTTTACGTCCGAATTGTTCACCTACCTGGAGCGATAAATACAACTGCTGACACACTCTCACGTATCCACCTTCTTCAACTCAACAACGCGATAATCGACTACGAGGACATCGCTCAACAACAAAAGTATTGTGAAGAGCTGCAAAGATTGCTCGAATCAAGCTCAACGTCTTTACAGCTCAAAGCGATTCAACTTCCACACACGCAGACAGCAATCACATGTGACGTTTCGGGTGCAAGAGCCCGCCCATTCATACTACGGCCATGTCGTTCATCTGTAATAGCAAAGTTGCACGGCATTTCGCACGGCGGAACAAAGGCCACATCCAAACTAATCAAACAGAGAGTCGTTTGGAACAATATGGATAACGATATTTCTAAATTTGTGCAACAATGTGTACATTGCCAACGCGCTAAATTAAGTAGACACACCTTTGCGCTACTCTCCAGATTTTCTCTTCCTTCGCAGAGGTTTGAACACATCAGCGTAGATTTGGTCGGACCACTACCGCCTTCCAACGGTTTTAAGTATTGCCTCACGATCATTGATCGTCTCACAAGGTGGCCGGAAGCGATTCCAATTTGCGATATCAGCGCCGATACAGTCGCATTTGCATTAATTGAAGGTTGGATCAAGCAATTTGGAATACCACTACGTATCACCACCGACCAGGGGAAGCAGTTTGAATCTCTACTCTTCAACGAACTATCACGCGTTTTGGGTATCACACACCTTCGTACGACAGCCTACCATCCACAGGCAAACGGAATTATAGAGAGGTTCCACCGCACCTCGAAGGCATCAATTATGTGTACGCCAAACTCAATAAATTGGGCTCGCGAACTTCCAGTCATACTCCTGGGTTTGGCTGAGGTAGATGCCACTCGCGCCAAACTCGTCTACGGTACAACACTCCGACTTCCAGGCGAGATGTTCGAGCCAGCTGAACACTTCTCCCCTTCGGAATTTGTTCAACAACTGATCAACACCATGCAAAAAGTTAAACCTACCGATACAGCACATCATACGAAGAGAAAGGTGTTTGTACATCCTGAGTTGAACGATGCAACTCATGTCTTCATCCGACACGACACCGTTAAACCATCGCTTACACCACCATACGATGGACCGTTTAAAATTGAAGAACGCAACCCCAAAAGTTACAAGATAAGAATATGCAACAGAGCAGTAAACGTATCCATAGATCGCCTCAAACCAGCGTTTATTAGCACGGATGACTGTTCAGAATCAACACCTCAGACTATTCAACAACCAGAAGTAACAATTGAAACTGCCGAACCAGCTGCAACTACCGACAGTCCTGTAAAATCATCGTTGATAACAACTGAAACTGCAGAACTAGCTCCAACTCCCGACAGTCCTGCGAAATCATCGTTGACAACCAAAGAAACACGGCGTGGACGCATCATACGACTTCCAGAACGCTTCGCTACCTAAAAGTCTGGTACGGGAGTACTGTGGAAACCCAGCAAAACTACTTTTACGACTTTTAATTTTTGTGTCCGCGTCAATAATGGAAGCGTTTTTTATGTCTACTAAAAGGTTGAAGTGGCGCAAAAACCGGCGCCAATAATGTTGTGGGCAGTGTCGGCTGTGATAAATTCCCACAGGAAAGCACGTCTTAGTCCAAAATCTAGATTAAGTCTTACCTTCCCGTATGTGTCAATAGCTGGGTTGTTAGGGTGTATACCTGCGGTTCATCTTTACGACGAGGCGAAGATCCTGCTGTGTGGCTAATAATAGATAATTCGGCCCCGGTATCGATTAAAAAGCTTCGCGCTGATGCACGGTAAGTGATGAAAAGTCGGTTGCTGCCTGCTGAATATTTGTCCGTCGTTTCAACAGATTTCTCTTTTTGTTCCGCTATATTTGTCAATATTGATAGCGATGATGTTGTGCTTAATGCTAAAGAATACGAAGGCCTCTCGTGTAGCGATGCCGATAAAGAACTTGGTTGCGCTAGTGATGAATTCGAAAATGGTTGTGGCGGTATTGCGTGACATTTTCCGACGACACCATGCGTTGATGCCGCCCGCGCGATCAGTTTTTTGAGGCATTGTTGAAGTTGCAAGGGGTGTTACATCTTTTAGCGTCGCTCCCATACCTTTTGTGATACCAACAAATGGCATCACCAGCTGAGTGCATATGTCTTCTGTGTGGAGTTGCGGAACGGCTTCTGCGCTCTCGTGTACGAGTCTGACGTTCTTGTCCTAATTTTGACTCAATCCGAGCTAGTGTACGTTCGAGGTAACCAACACGGTTTTCTAACGTGGTTGATGGTGTGGGTGCGATGGCTTCGATTGATTGTTTTTGTTGTTGTTGGGAAGCATTGAGTAGTTTAGTGGAGACAGACTCTACAAAATTAACACGACCAACATCGATGATTTCGTCTGCGATTGAGGCAAGTTGTTCTAAGCTCATTTCTGGTTTGCCTTTAGCGACTCCTGCGATGATTGCTCGCGCGGAGACGGGTAGACGTTGGATCCAAAAATATTTAGTAAGTTGTTGATCGCATGTGACGTCAGTGCGCTGTAATTGCGTGGGCATGTGGCTCGGTTCGTTGTCGCCCAATTGTACCCCGGTAGTCAACTGTTCCAATCTTACCATTGGAGATGCGGAAAACTTATTGATAATTGTACGTCGAAGTGTACCATAGCGGTCTTGTGCTGGAGGTGTGCGGACAATTTCGAATGCTTGTTCGTGTAGTCGCTCGTCCATGTACATAACTGCTATGTTAAATTTTGCTTGGTCACGCTGGTCTTGGTTCATTTTTCCAAAACCGTGGATACGGGAAAAAGCTTCGAGACGTGTAAACTACGAGTCTATGTTATTGATGGAGTAGCCATGTAACTGAGGCACTTGTACCCGTGCAGCAAAAGTGCTGATGTCAGCGGATTCGTTTGGTGTAGTCTGCGGTTTTATAGAAGTACCGGCGCTGTTATCCATCGTTGTTTCGTCGCTATTTTCGTCGGTATTCGGCATGATGATGCGTTTGTTTGTCTCGAGAACGTTCTAAAAATTCCTAGCGAAAAGCAAATGTGGAATTGTTTGCACAATTCGCAAAATGGGGGCGCGATTGCTTATGTGTGTGTGTAACTCGTAGAATGCCACAATTCTTCTGAGTTTGTTCAAAATCGAAGCTTCAGGGTCACCAATATAGTTATTTAGTTAACTATTTATTTAGTACTTTACCAAATACAACTTAATCTACTTAACAAAAGGAAATTTTATTATATGATTTTATGCTGCTATAGTACGCTACGACGGTATAACCAGAAGGAAGAAAAACCCTAAGTGGCGAGAACCAGGGTTGCAGGATACATCAAAAACACTGGTAGTAGAGATGTATTAAACAGTAGTTTTGCTGGGTTGCCACACATACATATCGTCGTTTAAAGTACAAAACCGCGTATCAAGATAATGCAAAACCGCGTATGTGAGGTTGCATACATTATTTTCTAGAGAGTAAAAACACTCATATTTTAAAATGGTCCTCTTTTTTATAAAGCAATCGCATTTCTGGCTAGTATATCTCAGGACGAATGGATAAGCCAATGGATTGAGCCAAGAGCTTGTGTGAGTAAGTCCAATTTTTGGCAGCAAGTGTCAGTTACGCGGTTTTGCAGAATGACGATGCGCGGTTTTGTACTTTAAACGACGATATGTATGTATGTATACATATTCGATTATTTGTTCTCAAAATGCATAAAAAATTTAGTACACTGGCAAACAATTAATAACATTTTGTGATAAATAGTTTTACAAATGTATTTGCACTTCAAATTTGTGTTTTAATAAAATACTAATTAAATAAATTATTATTTTTAATGGATAGATAGAAATATTTATATTTGGCAACTCTTAGACTTTTCTTTATTTGTAACAAATGACAGATGTAAACAACATAACTACATAAACTCCTATCTTGAACTTCTTTTCCAAAAAATGAGGATGTAAAAATTTGAATAGATATCGTACACTGAGGGAGATAATGCATAGTAAAAATGAATACTTTATATTTGATTATCGTTTAAAAATGTTCGTATTTAAAAATAATATTTTCATACAAAACTTATTACGCACGTATTTGACTGTTCACATCTGAATATGTATATGTAAGTGTACACACCCCAAGCATGCCGAGCGCCGCTCTGAGAGGGGTGACAATACACTCATGCATACATAGTACATGTATAACTGCACAAATCGCATGCTGTGGTCAAATATTCTTTTGTAAATTTAATCACAAAATTTAAGTCAGCTTGT
>NW_023459979.1:5376-8746 GCF_013731165.1 Rhagoletis pomonella | reverse complement strand
TGCAAAGATTGCTCGGATCAAGCTCAACGTCTTTACAGCTCAAAGCGATTCAACTTCCACACACGCAGACAGCAATCACATGTGACGTTTCGGGTGCAATAGCCCGCCCATTCATACCACGGCCATGTCGTTCATCTGTAATAGCAAAGTTGCACGGCATTTCGCACGGCGGAACAAAGGCCACATCCAAACTAATCAAACAGAGATTCGTTTGGAACAATATGGATAACGATATTTCTAAATTTGTGCAACAATGTGTACAATGCCAACGCGCTAAAGTAAGTAGACACACCTTTGCGCCACTCTCCAGATTTTCTCTTCCTTCGCAGAGGTTTGAACACATCAGCGTAGATTTGGTCGGCCCATACCGCCTTCCAACGGTTTCAAGTATTGCCTCACGATCATTGATCGTTTCACAAGGTGGCCGGAAGCGATTCCAATTTGCGATATCAGCGCCGATACAGTCGCATTTGCATTAATTGAAGGTTGGATCAAGCAATTTGGAATACCACTACGTATCACCACCGACCAGGGGAGGCAGTTTGAATCTGTACTCTTCAATGAACTATCACGCGTTTTGGGTATCACACACCTTCGTACGACAGCCTACCATCCACAGGCAAACGGAATTATTGAGAGGTTCCACCGCAACTTGAAGGCATCAATTATGTGTATGCAAAACCCAACAAATAGGGCTCGCGAACTTCCAGTCATACTCCTGGGTTTGCGATCGGCTTATAAGGCTGACGTAGATGCCACTCCCGCGCAACTCGTCTACGGTACAACAATCCGACTTCCAGGCGAGATGTTCGAGCCAGCTGAACACTCCTCCTCTTCGGAATTTTTTCAACAACTGATCAACACCATGCAAACAGTTAAACCTACCGATACAGCACATCATACGAAGAGAAAGGTGTTTGTACATCCTGCGTTGAACGATGCTACTCATGTCTTCCTCCGAAACGACACCGTTAAACCATCGCTTACACCACCATACGATGGACCGTTTAAAATTGAGGAACGCAACCCCAAAAGTTACAAGATAAAATATGCAGCAGAGCAGTAAACGTATCCATAGATCGCCTCAAACTAGCGTTTATTAGCACGGATGACTGTTCAGAATCGACAGCTCAGACTATTCAACAACCAGAAGTAACAACTGAAACTGCAGAACTAGCTCCAACTTCCGACAGTCCTGCGAAATCATCATTGACAACAGAAGCAACACGACGGGGGCGCATCATACGACTTCCAGTACGCTTCGCTACCTAAAAGTCTGGTACGGGAGTACTGTGGCAACCCAGCAAAACTACTTTTTAATACATCTCTACGACCAGTGTTTTTTGATGTATCCTGCAACCCTGGTTCTAAAACTTCGGGTTTTTCTTTCTTCTTGACATACCGTCGTAGCGCACGATCCAGAAAATAAAGGTCGCGCCATTCGCGGACCGCTAACCCTCTCTTCGTCGATTTGACAGCATCCACCCAATCGCTGACGTCATAAAATACTTTTGTTTACATTCACTGTTGCCAACTTCATGCTTTTCGCATCAAATTTAGTGGGTATTCAAAACGCGAAAGTTTTTTACTTTTGTGCTTGGTGCGTTTTTGGTGCTTTTGTTTTTAGTTTGAAGACACCAAATTAGAAAATCATGGCACAGTGACAATCATAAGTGACAAAGAAATATGTGGCAGCACCTTCAATCATGCCAGAAGAAATCGACCGTTGTGCAAGAAACATAGGCCCGTAGTCATAGTCAAAATAAAGTCGACTTTAAAGTTAGTTGCAGCTTTTTTGACAGATATCCCATTGAAAATTATGTCAAAAAGCTGCAACTAACTTTAAAGTCGACTTTATTTTGACTATGACTACGGGCCATTGATTTTTGAATCGGCATCCTTACAATAAAATTATGTATTCATACATAGTCCATAAAATACACCAATAAAAATTTGGTGCTTTTTCAAAGTCAAAACTTGGCAACACTGCTTTTGGTCGATGCTTCCTCTTTTTCTTGTCGAGTTTGTCTTGCTCTCTCATTCTGGTATTTATTGACGTCACGGCCAGTTGCTCTCAGCTCGATTGGCGCAATCTTGTATTCTATCATTCTTGGTCGTAGCGTACTACAGCACCATAAAATCATATAATAAAATTTCCTTTTTATTAAGTAGATTAAGTTGTATTTGGTAAAGTACTAAATAAATAGTTAACTAAATAACTATATTGGTGACCCCGACGCTTCGATTTTGAGCAAACTCAGAAGAATTGTGGCATCCTACGTGTTACACACACACATAAGCAATCGTACCCCCCCATTTTGCGAATTGTGCAAACACATCCACATTTTGCTTTTCGCTAGAAATTTTTAGAACGTTCTCGAGACAAAGAAACGCATCATCATGCCGAATACCGACGAAAATAGCGACGAAACTACGATGGATAACACCGCCGGTACTTCTACAAAACCGCAGACTTCACCGAACGAATCCGCTGACATCAGCACTTTTGCCGCACGGGTACAAGTGCCTCAGTTACATGGCTACTCCATCAATAACATAGAGTCGTGGTTTACACGTCTCGAAGCTTTTTTCCGTATCCACGGTTTTGGAAAAATGAACCAAGACCAACGCGACCAAGCAAAATTTAACATAGCAGTTATGTACATGGACGAGCGACTACACGAACAAGCATTCGAGATTGTCCGCACACCTCCAGCACAAGACCGCTATGGTACACTTCGACGTACAATTATCAATAAGTTTTCCGCATCTCCAATGGCAAGATTGGAACAGCTGACTACCGGGATACAATTGGGCGACAACAAACCGAGCCACATGCTCACGCAATTACAGCGCACTGATGTCACACGCGATCAACAACTTATTAAAGATTTTTGGATCCAACGTCTACCCGTCTCCGCGCGAGCAGTCATCGCAGGAGTCGCTAAAGGCAATCCAGAAATGACCTTAGAACAACTTGCCTCAATCGCAGACGAAATAATCGATGCTGTTCGTGTTAATTCCGTAGAGTCTGTCTCCACTAAACCACTCAATGCTTCTCAACAACAACAAAAACAATCAATCGAAGCCATCGCACCCACACCATCAACCACGTTAGAAAACCGTGTTGGTTACCTCGAACGTACACTAGCTCGGATTGAGTCAAAATTAGGACAAGAACGTCAGACTCGTACACGGGAGCGCAGAAGCCGTTCCGCAACTCCACACAGAAGACACACGCACTCGGCTGGTGATGCCATTTGTTGGTATCACAAAAGGCACGGGAGCGACGCTAAAAGATGTAACACCCCTTGCAACTTCAACAATGCCTCAAAAAACTGATCGCGCGGGCGGCATCAACGCATGGTGT
>NW_023459979.1:0-5276 GCF_013731165.1 Rhagoletis pomonella | reverse complement strand
ATAAATAAATAAAATACTAATTTGACGAAATAAATTAGCGTTTTAATCATTGTGGAAGAATACAAGTGAGATATCTTAGGGTTGACAGATAGTTGACAGGGTGTTCAATATGGCGATGACAGTGTGAACAATATGGCAGCCAATATGGCATACAACACCGAATGGCCCGAAGTAGCCAAACTACGACCCGAATGAAACGCTTCGTGAAAATCCAGGGTTGCGAAGTGGTATTTTGTTGGAAAATATAAAAGCCAGGATTTTGTGCAGCGCCGAATTTTAACAAAAGAGGGTTTTGTGTTCTCAAAATGAACGGAAAAGGGTTGCTGTGCTGTTTCGTTTTAAGCTTATTTTTATCTTAAGGTATCTAATTAAATATTAAAAGGAGACAAAAATTGAAGCAAAAATTTAAAATATATGTACATATCTGAAAATTTTAAATAAAATATATATTTTCACGAGAGACAAATTAAATAAAATGGGGTAACTTTAGGGAAATATACTTATCAGATTGGGTCAGATAGCGCTTTTACGTTATAAATAAAAATAATTCCTACTTAAATTTTATATAATTTTGGTGACGTATTTCTAAGCTGACCCTGAGATCTGTGAAATAATATATATTTATGTGCATATATTGTGTTGATTATGCTCTAAATCGCTAAATAATTCTTGCAGCAATCAGCACCATTGGAAAGTGAAGTGGCAATAGGCTGGTTTTCTTTATACAGCCCGTTTTAAATTCGAATTATTGTTATAATAAATTACAATTATTGTTTGTTTCCGCTTCGGTCAACCGCGCTAATTATTTATTAAAAAAATGTCGTTTAAAAATAGCAGATTTTGTTTACTTTTGAATAAGACTTTATCGAGTGCGCTATAAAGACAGGGGGATAAATGCTGTAAAGAAATATATGTTGAGTCCAATCGGTTTTTTGCTAATCCGGTTTTTGTGTAGGTATAAACAAGGTATATTAAAAAAATAAATCTCCATGAAAAAATATCGTTATTTTCGTATTTAAAATTAATCGGAATTTTATGGGGGGTTATAAAAACTCGTTTTAATTGAAGCTTTGTTTTTTTCGGCTATATTTGTTGTTATTTATTGGCCCAGATGCAAATATTGAATGAACTAACATATTTTAAATATTTACGGAACTACCATTTGTATACAATCCTGTATTCAAGTAGATGTAATTCGAAAAATTTAAACGGATTTCTTTAAATCAACCTGAGCTGCGGACATATTGCGAATTCATTTTAAAACATTAACCACTACATTATATTAGTATTAAATACTTTCAATTAAGAAACAATTATTATTAGAAAATAAATATGAATCGGTTTATTTTAAATATTCCAATGTATGTTTTTTGTTAATGCAGATAGTGCGGATTTAACGTATTTTATAACCGTTACATAGGGAAAATAAATTTTAGGCAGATTGTTATTGACAATTTTTACATAATTTACGATTGCAATCAATTTCTTTCAAAACTATAATCTAAATGATTGCAAGTTGTATTTTTTACGATCAAAACAGATTCCAATATTAGGTATATTATGCACATGCAATCCAATTTGATTTGAGTTATTCAGTTTTAGATACATTTATATTTCTGTGTTCGTATGGAATAGTAGTTTATGTCGGGAAGCTGGCTTTAGTATAATCCGGCAATCCGTTTATTATTTACAACACAAGGAATTTTTTGATGACCCTTAACAAGAATATGGACGTGCTAGTATCGGAACTATTTCTTGCACGTTTATTTATCCAAAATTTCTTCAACGGCTCGGCGCCAGTGAGGGTATGCTGCGAATGCCGCATTATACTAAAACCAGCCTTTTGACATAAGCTACTATTCCATATGAGTGGGACACGTGCGAAATGCGGATTTTCCCAGTTGCAGTACTGCAGTAACTCGACACCTTCCTCACCAACCGCTCTGTCCTCTATGAGCTTCTTAATATAACTGCAAATAAAAGATGGAAATTTAAGAAAAAATACTATCACAGCGTTTCACTCTTGTAGTATATTGGCTATCAAGCACCAGAAAATTTCCATCACGCATTCCATATGCCACCGATTGTCGTGGATCAATTAAAATACTGTCATCACAGCTTTTTGGTACTCCAGCAACTGGTGTGTCTATGGCGGAGTAATGTGGAGCTGTTGCATGACTAAAATCAATTTGGGCTCTTTGAGAACTGGCTTGTTTGTTGCGAGCTATTGGCATCAAATGTATGCAAATTAGATTTCCAAACGGGCAACTGTTGAATACAGGAAAAAATGTATTTTATATGGATCCGCTAAAGTGCACTACTACCGTGTATAAATTGGCCAACCTTCTAATAAATCAAGCAATCTTATTGTATAGTCATCGCCGCCAGTCACCAAGAAATTTCCACTTGGGTGAAATGCAACATCATTCTCCGGCGACGAATGCACTGTATTAGCTCGCCTTCAGCTTTGTCAAATATCTTAACGCGGTTACAACTTAATGCTAAAGCCACCAGATTGCCGTCTGGATGCCATGCCAGCTGTCGTCCCATACCTCTTCCCCCGGTGAACGTTCGCATACATTCGCCTGAAAATGTATCGCAAATTCTTAACTTGTCGCCGCACGATGAAATGAACTTACCATTAGGGCTGAATTTTGCTGCGCGCACCCATTTGTGTGTATTTTGAATCAGTATTTTGATGGCTGTTCGCCATTTTTCTAGTCTGCAAACGAATAAGCTGACGAAGAAGCAAACAAATTCAAGCACATTGTTGCATTCTACCGTACATATTAAAAGCTTTAAAATCTTAAAACATATGTGAAAAACTTTTATAATCTGAATATTTCTAATGTCGCAATCAAAACCAAATTTTATAAATAGCATTTTTAAAAAGCAATAATCTAATATTTTTCAAGTTTTTGGGCATATATGTTACCATTTGAGCAACAAATACTACCAAGTTTTAAGAGACTATTTAATGCAACTCAGGTCAAAAAAGCGCACTTTAGAGCAAAATAAGCAACTCTAAAAAACAGATGATCGCAGCTGTGGCCCAGGATGACGTCTATTGCTAAGATATCTAACTTGTATTTGTACACAATGGTTTTAATTTTTCGACATTTGCGGTCAATAAAACGCATGCTGTGGTGTTGATGGAAATTCAACATTTGAAAGCAAGTTTATATGCCTGGGTGTAGCTGAGTGCGCAAAGATGCTTGCCACAATTTGTTGATATCCGGAGATGGTCAGGGTTCGAATTCCAATGCAGGCAACATGCAAATTAAATATTTATTTTGTTTTTAGTTTTTTTTGATAATTCAATTCACGGATGCTTTTTCAGTACGAACGCGGTCATTTTAATATGCGCGTAATAGAATTGAATATTTACCAATATACAGTACTTTCGTTGACGTTTATATTAAGATTAATTACGTTTCTATTTGATTTTAATATTTTTTTCCCTCAGTGTTTGTACAGTAATTTTCTAAAAAGATCTTTTAATAGATTAGTTCATGAAAATTATTCCAAACGAAAACTTAAAGTTTATAAAAAAAATCATAACTAAATTTTTCTATTTATATTACAGGTTTTGAAGTTTATCCCACTGTAATTATGAAATCAGTTGCTATGTGTTTCCATGATACAAAAAAAAACCTGAAAATTAAGCAGATTGTAACATTCCATGCTACCATACGCAGTATCTAAAATCCTTCAAATTTTATTATTAATTTTTTGTTTGTTTAAAAACGTTTTCTTCTTAGAATCGAAATTTTAACAAGCAAAATGTCTTTTGTTTTTTAAAGAAATGAGGCTAATGCTCAATAAATTGATAATTGTTGTTCTCATTTGCATACTAACAATAAATCGTAAATTTTGTTTCACACCAACTCCAATATTGAACAGTGAGATATATTTTAATTTTGCCCAAATAAACAACGATATAGCTAAATAGTCAAACACATGTGGACGATTCATAAGACGTGTTAAGCGTTGAATGTGTTAAACTCTTAAGATTTTTAAACGTAAAATAACGGCTAATACCTCTTTAGGCGTTTTGCAACATAACCAAAATGTTTTTCAACTAGTAGGAAATATATTATTGGCTCTTATTATACTCAACAAATCTTTCAAAACGCTTTTAACCGTTACTTTATATAAAAATTTTAAGAATTTAAGACTTTTCGACGCCTAACACGAATTGTGAATCCCCTAAATATCCATTAAATTACACATCGAAATATGTAATTTCAGTGTTCGAATTATATCAGAAACAATCGAATCCAATATAGAAAACTGTATTAGTCCTGGCTAGTTACATTGTGAAATAATCAGATGGCATAAAGACACTAAATATTTTTAAAATATGTTCACTAAAATTTTATTTACCTAAATGTAAAGTCTTTGCGAAGTGGTTATCGAATTTAATGTAAAATTTAAACATTTTTAAGATATGAATTATTTTTAAAAGGTAAATGTTAATACAACTGTATTATATATAATACCAAATTTGTGATATAAAATCCCCTCTATCAAAAAACTTAAATTAGGTAACGTCGCTTCGAATTTTTACAATTGAGCAATTGTCAAAAATCTGCCTTTTTATCTAAAAGTTGTTTACCAGGGTGCCTTTGAACTAATTATATATATTAAATGATTGGTACAGAATTAAAGAATGCATACACATAAAAGATTGCAGCCTATTCAATACTCATTCAGTGTTAAACCTTTTTATAATTATAAGCTTTTATTTAACTTGGTCATCCCGCGCAAATCGCGGAAATTTCCAATCGATTTTGAACTGACTTCCCGACAAGTTAGAGACTTGAAATTTTCAGCATAGTTCCAATCACGATGACAATGCAATTTAATATATAAATGAATTCCCCATATGGTCCAGGGGTCTTGATTCAAAGGCGGTCAAAAGTAAGATTTATGGCTAACAGAGCGTAATTTGCCAAAGAACGTAAAACCACTATAAAATTGTTAGATATGAACCTCGTTCTAGGAATTAGAAGACTCCAGATGTCGCCCCACCGGAAGCAGTTAAATATTGCGCCTAAATATATGCCATGCTACAGCGGAAATGGACGACACGCCATTTCTTTAAATAAAATTAACTGCTGTTCATATATGTAATACTCCTATATTGGCAGTAAGAGCTAGTACCGTCCGAAAACACTACAGTACAGATATATCAATAAACACGTACGAAAGTAAAGGAACACATACGTTTATAAATAAACATGTACACAACACATATACAAAAACGGCACTCA
>NW_023459978.1:9565-44877 GCF_013731165.1 Rhagoletis pomonella | reverse complement strand
ACATAGCGTTTGGACTATCGATATTATGCTGCAAATTCAATAATAGAGGATTCAATACAATCGTATACTAAAGTTGCATAAATACAAATGTAGGTTAAGTTAATATAAAAATTCATTCAATATATAATTCACCAACTGAGAGATGTAAAAGTTAATTGATACCGAGCTGCCGTAGTGCTCGCTTGTACAAGTACGAAGTAACAATATTTAAATTTAAAACTAATTCAATAATGAAATAAATAGAATTATAATAATAGAATAATTGGCACGGCGAATGCCTAACGCTGACGAGCTGAAATGATAAGATTAGTAGCCTCATGGCTCTTTGAAATCTACCTTATGAGCAGTAGCGCCGGCGTATCCAGACGCGCCGGAGTCGCCGCCGCCGCCGAATATTTTTGAAGTTGACCCCGCCGCCGCCGCAAAGCCTGTCGGCGTAAATCTCTAGTTCCGACTATAACAATTCACAAATATTTTTAATGGCCGGTTGTTCAATGTATTTAACCGGAGCTTCTACCTCCGATTTGTACTAATCAGACATTGAACAATCGGCCCTAAAACATAAAACAAAAAAATCGCTCAGAGATTTACAACCATTTAAAAGGTGTTTAATAGTTCTTTTCTACTGCAGTTTATGCCTATTGGAAAAAAGCAGATTACAACTCGAAGGAGGTAGTTGCTCATATTAGGTACAAGCAAATGAAAGGAAAATAACAAGAACGAATAAATAAACATTGCAGATCACCTCTTGTTAAAAATATCAAACTCTTAACTGTAGTTAGCGTTTGGTGGAAATGGGCTGTAACATACAGTCTTTTACATAATTTATTTTACATAACTTAAAACCAAAACATGAAACCAGCAAATGTATCGTTAAACGGTAGATAAAATTTACTTTCACTATTTTATAAGTGGGTCATATTCGTATTTAATCGCAAACTTTTAATTAGTCCCGTAAAATTATTTTCTTTCACCATTGGTTCCGGCAGGTAAAAATTATCCAAAATCCAGATTTGTGGGACTGTAGGAGCTGTGATCGAGCCGCCATAGGAAAAATGGCGGGTTTCCTGCTATATTGCAAACTCCTACTAAAAGTTCTGAGTTGTCAAGGCAAATTGTTACATTAAAGAGCCCCTTCAATTTTTGGCTCTCTTAAGGCGTAGATACATACATATGTAATTACATAAGCAAATTTTTTTGTTTTGTGCAATTGTCAGAAGATTCAAAGTCATAAATTTTTATAAGTAATAAGTTCGTATTAAAAACTTAAAAGAAAAGACTTACGTTAAAAAAATTACCAAATTGAGAAAAAAATTACCAAATTACCAAACTCCTTCTAAAAAGAAAAAAATTACCAGTTTTGGTAAAAAATTACCAAAGCGGCAACGCTGTGCTGTATGCGTAACCCGAAGAGTGCATATGTACATCGTTGCGTATGAACTAGAGATGGGCACGGGCCTAAATTTTCAGGCCCGGCCCGGCACGAGTGCAAAATCAACTTTCAAAAACACGCACGAGCCCGCACGTTAAGAATTTTAGTGGGGCCCGGCCCGGCCCGGCACGACAGGACACGCCCCAGCCCGGAAATAAAGAGCCAACTTTTATTGTATGTATACATATGTACATATTTTTAATTTTGTGTTTATGTCCATATGTATATTTACTTAAGCGAATCAATATTTTACATCAAATATTTTTATAATATGTTTGCTGGGAAGTAGAGAAACGAAACTACTAAGTATCATATTTTTTCTATTGGTTTCCAAATATTTCTTTTTTCGCTTTTATCTTATCAAAAGATTTTTAAATATGTACTATTTTTTTTTTTGTAGAAAAACAAAAGCTCATCTAAATTTTTAGTATTAGCAACGGGCTTTTTCGTGCTTATTCGTTATTTTATGAAATTTTACTGAACGCCCAGGCACGCACGAGTTCGTGCTGACAGCAAATATTCCGGCCCGTGCCCATCTCTAGTATGAACGGTGGTGTATGTATGTACGGTGGAGTGTGTATGTTTCGTTTGTAAGTTGTAAGTATGTATCGGAGAGTATGCATATGCGTTGTTATGTATGTGCAGCAGTGATGAAATTGATGGTACAATTGTACTTTTTTGGTACATTTTGGAAACCAAAAGTACATTGGTACTACATTGACATTTTTGATACATTTTTGTCAAGATACGGTACTGCAGCTCAATTATGTCGAAATACCACACTCTATTTACTTGGAGTTTTGAATTTTTGTGCATAAAAATATAGTCATATTTTTCTACCATATTTAAGTAAATACGTGGTGTTTATTAAAAACGAAACTCTTACTTAAATCAAAAAAAAAGTTGCTGTCATAATAGGTCTATTCATAAAAATTTCCAGTAAGTACTAGCAGCCAGAGAATAAAATAATCATAGCGAGTAAAATTGAGGGGAAGACTAAAATATCAGAAAAAGTTATTGAACGCAAAACCAGTAAAAACGTGCAACTTACGCCATTCTGACTTTCTGATAGGTAAATTTGGTAGGAGTGTTTTTGTAATCTCCACACAAAATCATCCAGCAGCAAAAATTCTGAGCAGTTTGCATGGCGCCTATGCTGACTCTAGCATCAGACCATCTGCCCATAGTCATCTCGATTGATAAACCTGCCGACTTTGCTTCCGTGGATCACCGGACTTATGTGAACTTTTCCAAAGCTGACTGGAAAGGCTTCACGGATGTTCATGTAGGTGAACGTAAGTTCCGCAGGGTTGTCACCGCTGCTGCAGCTCGCTTCATCCCTGCTGGATGTAATAAGGATCCACGTCCGAATTTTCCTGCCGAAGCGGCTGTTCTAGCTGATGAACGCGATAACCTTCGTCAGGCCGATCCCGGAAATCCCCGTATTAGGGATCTCAATTCGGAGATTCGGCAACTTGTGAACGTACATAAGCGGAAGAAATGGGAAGAGCATCTGAAGACCTGCAACTTCGCCTCTGGTGTGAGCAAGCTTTAGTCAACCGGGAGGTCGTTGTCCAACCCGACGAAGCGCGACGACAGAGTCGAGATAGACTTTGGTGACCACGCTTCGCCGGACCCGGAGAGATGCGCGAGCTATTTTAGCCGGCAGTTTATTCTGCATCCTCCGGTGGATAAAGCCAAATGTCGAGTGACCATAAGGCTGCACAAAATGCCAAACCCTAGTACGCGTCTTGTTTTCACCAGCGGTGAGGTAAGGGTAGCCATCGGGAAGGCGAAGGCCTCCAAAGCCATTGGACCCGACGGGAGTAGCGTACCTAACGGAGGTCTTCAACCTGTCTATGGCCACTCTCGTCATTCCAGACTTCTGGAAAATGGGGAGAGTGGTCCCACTGCTCAAACCGGGGAAACCAGCCAACAAAGGAGAGTCTTATCGCCCGATAACTCTCCTTTCCCCGGTAGCGAAGACACTCGAGGCCCTGCTGCTCCCGTACTTTACGAACCACCTGTCCCCAGCGAAGCATCAACATGGGTTCCGTAAAGTGCATAGCACAACAACAGCACTTAACGCCATAAACACTCAGATAACTTGTGGCCTAAACCGAAACCGCCCCTGTGAGAGAACTATTCTAGTAGCGTTGGACCTGTCCAAGGCGTTCGTCACTGTCAGTCATTCAACGCTACTAGAAGATATAGAGGCCTCCTCACTCCCACAGGGACTTAAACGGTGGTCGGGGAATTACCTGAGTGGTCGACACTCATCAGTAATTTTCAGAAACAAAACTACCAAGCCACGTAAAATTAAACAGGGGGTACCACAGGGTGGTGTCCTGTCCCCGCTACTGTTTAATTATTACATCTCAAAGCTTCCTCAGCCACCAGAGGGTGTTAATATAGTCTCCTGTGCTGACGATTGTTCGATCATGGCGTCTGGGAATGGAATTGATGACTTGTGCTCGAAAGTAAACGGTTACCTCTCCGAACTTTCTCGCTTCTTCACTGTAAGGAGCCTTGCCCTATCCCCTGCGAAATCCTCGGCAACCCTTTTCACCACCAGGACGAAGGAGGTCAGACTGCCACTGGGTATTCACGACGGTGAATAACCCGAGAATCCTCGGAGTTACCTTCGACAGTCTGCTCTCCTTCTCAGCGCATACAACCGCAATTGTCAACAAAGTACAGATCCGCAACAATGTCCTCAAGTCGCTGGCCGGCAGCACTTGGGGCAAAGATAAAGAAACGTTGTTGGCAACATAAAAGGCAATTGGCCGGCGGGTTCTAAACTATGCAGCGCCCGTATGGTCGCCGGGGACTAGCAGGACGCAGTGGATGAAGCTACAGACCTGCCAAAACACGGCATTACGAACTGCGACAGGATGCCTTCTGATGACGCCCCAACACCACCTACATGACGGGGCCCAGATGCTCCCAGTAAAGGAGCATAACATAATGCTCTGCAAGCAGTTCCTTGCTGGGAGCCACAGACGTGGCCATCCCAGCGGACAGCTGCTCGCGGAAGAGCCCTCGCCACGGCACGTCAGGAGGCATCTCTACGAACTGACGGACGAAGTCCAGAGGAATATCAAAAAACCTCTGGATCCGTCAACCTACCGACAGGCACTGAACGGCATTCACAGGGAATCAGTCTCAAGTTATGTAGACTCCCGCCCTGTGAATGCCGTTCTAGGCACAAAACCACCGGACGTGGACGGGACAGAACTTTGTCTGCCTCGGGAGACCCGCAAAAAACCTCTGGACCCGTCAACCTACCGACAGGCCCTGAACGGCATTCACAGGGAATCACTCTCAAGTTATGTAGACTCCCGCCCTGTGAATGCCGTTCTAGGCACACAACTACCGGACGTGGACGGGACAGAACTTTGTCTGCCTCGGGAGACCCGCACTACAATAGCCCAACTTCGCTCTGGCTATTGCAGCAGGCTCAACTCCTACTTGAGCAGAATCAACGATGATGTGCCCAACCGATGCCCGGCATGTGGAGAGTCGCCACATGACTCCCGGCACCTCTTCACATGCCCTGAGAACCCCACTCAGCTAACGCCCCTGTCCCTATGGACAGCCCCTGTAGAAGTAGCACACTTCCTGGGCCTCCCCCTAGATGAAATTGACGACAACGTTGATGGATGAACCGCCCCGAACGGGGCTTAGTAGCCGCTACAACAACAACAACAGCAGTTTGCAAGATTTGCAAAAACTTGTAATCTTCGAAACAGCTGATAACTTTCACAGTTGCAATAGGTGGTTCATTTGGTAATTTATTATCCGCTTGGTGCATTGTCTCCAATTTGGAATTTTTTTACTATTGAATACTTTTGTATAGGAAAAATGTTTTTAACATATAAATGAATTATCTCGGAATGAATAAGTTTTTTTCTAACAAATATTTTTGATACCACATTATGACGCGTTCAAAAATAAAAGAATCTCCTCTAAGCACCCTTCCTTGTTTCACAAAAATTAAGAAGATATAGCTACAAATGTGCCTTTAAAATTATCGCAATTTTCGTTTTAACGATCAACTGACAAATTCGGTCAGAACCTTTCAGCATTATTATCTATTTTGGAATATTTCTGGGAAAAATATGGTACAATTGAAAAATTGTATACGGCAGCCATAGTTGACGCCCGGAAATTAGAGATTAATAATAAATTAACTAAACTAAACTTTTATTCCGAACACATGTTTGTGGTCAGAAGACTTTTTTACTTGTAAGTTTTCGACGGTAAAATTTTTTCCAGCAGAAAGTGGCAGATTTCAGTGTCATTTTGCGCTCTCGATTTCCCCCACTTTGCAAGAGCACTGCTATTAACTTGTTTATTTCTATAAAAGGAAACATTTTTGTAAAACTTCCATTCCGTTAAATGCAACGGTTTTTTTTTGAAAATTTTTGTATTACTAGCACTTAGGTAATAAGTATAACTTGTATGCTTTTGTTGATTACCTTGGCGTTTGGTGGCCTTTTCAAACAACTGATTTGCACTTATGTTTTCCACCTTCGTCACGCCATGTTTTATATCATGATTTTTATACAGAAAATCTAAAAACATGTATATGTAACTATGTATGTATGGTCTTTTAAATGTTGGTACTTTCTCGGCTTATTTAGTACACTTTTTTTTGGCCATTTTGTACAAAATTAAAAAACTCATTTATCATCCCTGATGTACAGTGGTATATGTATGTATGTATGTATGGTGGGGTATGCATGTATGGTGGGGTATACATGTACGGTGGAGTACGTACGCTGCAAAAAATGGGACTAATCCGGGATGACTCCGGGAGCAATCGCAAAGGAGCATGCGACTAATACCACTTTTGATCTCTTTATATGGAATGAACTGTTCGCTTTTGTTCGAGCATGTCCTATGAAGAGACTAATTGTTCACCTTTATACCCGAATGGGTACAAAAAGCGACTAGTCACTTTTAAAAAATAAAAATAAAAATTTGCGCCAGCTGAGATTCGAACTGGGGTGCTCAGTCTTGTTACTCTCTCTGTGTGCCGCACATGAAATTTCATTGACCAAGTGCGTACATATCGTATAATCTCGGAATACTCTGTTTAGAGATTAGTCGCACAATTTTTTGCAGGGTATGTACTCTATCGTGCTGTGTATTATTGTATCGTAGTGGATGATACGTTACAACCTCCCCCATACTCTGGCGGACGAAAGGTTGCGGCACTCTAGAGTTTTGGCCCAGTGGACCTTCACTACCTTTAGGCGGAGCCTATGTAAATTTTACCACCGCCCGAAGTACGGTGGCTCGGCCGGTGTGCGTGTGTCCCAATTTTATTTATTATTATTATCTACCTCTTTTATTTAGGATTCTACGTGGCGTTTCTTACAAGCTATTACAATATATATATATATATATATATATGTAGATGTATGAATGTGTATATAATAATAATAAAAAAAAAAGATTTGGACACGATGCATAAAGGAAGATTTTTTTTTGTAATTACAGAAAATAATATTTACTTAAATCTATGAATCTCATGTGCGGTGGTTGGTGACGTCTGATGTTGCTCAGTCGCAGAATGAGACTTCGTATCGCAGTCCGCGATATCTTACGGTGGCGCGATCTGTGCCGTTACGTGCTACCAGGACTGTTCGATGTTTGTACTTGACCATCCATCGTGTTCAGTTCGTGACTTTCGGGCGCTTCAGTCGGAAGTTGTAAACGAAGTCCTTCCTTTCTGCTTCCAGTAGCGCCAGTGAGCGGTTTTGCGCGTCTGGAGGGCTAAGTCGTTTGACGGGGATGAAGCTGTTTTCGGTAGTGTCTCCAATGTTTGGCGAGTCGTTGTTGGGCGGTCCGCCTATTGCAGCGTTCACGACGCTTGGTTTGGTTGCTCGTATTTGGCGGGCGCCTCTACGATTGCGCCTAGGGGTTCGTTTGGTGCAGTGGCCGCTGCCAGGAGGGGTAGCCCTCGGAAGATATGAATCCGCTAGATCCTGGCTTTGTTCGGTGACCATGGTACGCTCGCGGATGGCGGGCGCCATGGTTGGATGCGTTGCGCTTCGTCCGGCGGAGCTGGGTGGAGCTTTCTGCGACTCATCGCATGGCGAATGGCTTCAGGTCCTGCAGTTGCACGTGCGCTGGTTGTTTGTCGGGCCGCTTGGGGTTTACGAGTTTCAACGTGTTGGCGGAGATGTACTTGGTGATCGTATATGGGCCTGAGAATTTCGGTGCGAGCTTCTGTGCGTAGTTGTCGGCAGCAGAGAAGAGAGGGTGATCTCGCTTCATGACCTTCTCTCCTACCTTAGGTTTCCACGGCCGTCTGCGTAGGTCGTAGTACTTTTTCTGCTGTTTGGCCGCCGCGGTGAGGTGCCACTTTATCTCTGCGCATAACTCGGTGATCTCCGCGGCGGAAGCTTTCATTGATTCATGTTGAGCCGTATTTATGGCGAAGGCGATCTGTGGAAGCTCCTGGTCCCAAGTGCGATGATCTGTTTTGAGCGCTGTGCTATCATAGTTTTAACTACCCGATTGGTTCGCTCGGTCGAGTTTTCGTGCGGGGCGAAGGCTGCGGTGAATTTACGTTTGATGCGGTGTTCGCTGAGAAATACCGCTAGCGTTTTGCCCACGAATTGCTTTCCGTTGTCGCTGAGAAAGACGGCTGGGCAGCCAAACCGGTAAATGATTCTCTCCTGGAGCGACTTGATGACGTTTGCGGTGGTGGCTTGACGCACGGGGATTAAGTCAACCCATTTAGAGAATTTATCGACCAGGTCGAGGAGGCACGTCTTTCCTTGTTTGGAGCGTGGAAGCGGTGCGACGAAGTCGGCCGTGACGATTTCCCATGGCCGCGAACACTGCATGGTGGTGGAACAGTCTATTGTCAATGATTTGGTAGTCCGGTTGCGGCTGGGCTGTTGCTGTACTGTCCTCAGCTTTTTCTCGTACCAATCGCTGGTGCTGGTTTCCACGGTGTGGAGCGTGTCTGCTCCATCATCGGTTGTTGCTGGTGGGCATCGCGAGAGTGCGTCTGCTACTACGTGCAGCGCTCCCTTCCGATACTGGATGTCAAAATTATACTGTTGGAGTTCCAGCGCCCATCTCGCCAGTCGTCCGGATGGGTTCTGCAGCGAGTGTAGCCACTTCAGTGAGTGGTGGTCGGTGATCACTGTGAAGTGGTATCCTTCCAGGTACGGTCTCATCTTGCGGACTCCCTATAGCACGGCGAGGCACCCTTGTTCGCTGGCTGAATAACGCTTCTCCAGGTCTTTTAGGCTTAATTTCCCCTGGCTGTGGACCATAGTTGTTGATCCGGACGGTGGGTATGGTGCTGGGTTGCAGCTTTACTGGCCTCTCCGCTTCTGCTTTAATCTCCCCCTCCAAGTCTCTCAATAGATCTTCTGTTGATGTGCGTTGTCGCTTCGATTTCACATATGCGCTAAGCGCGTTGGGCAGGTCGGCGACTGTGTATCCCTCTACGAAAATTTGGTGCCGCTTGCACTGCTCGATTAACTTCTCCTTCTTTAGCAGGTAGATCCAGCTGAGAGAGTCGACGTTCAGCGTAGTGATGTTACTCTCGCTGGCGCGTATGTCATCTGTTGGTTTTGGTGTGTTCGGCGAGCCCGCTCCCGCAGTGTTGGTGATTGTTAAATTTTTTGCACATGCGCCTGCAGAGCTGGGTCCCTGCTCGGGCGCCATTTATGAGTTGGGTTTTGTCGAAGGCTGAGGTGAGCTCAGCCGATCCAGAGTCCAGCGAAGGTCTCACTAACCCCCACCAAATAAAACACACTATTTTCGTATATTTAATTCGAACACACACACACACACTGCGCTGTGACTAGAGTTCCAGCAACCTTATGTGCAAAGAGAGAGAGAGATGACGTTCGCTGCTGTCGTGCGGTCGGGTCGGAGTGGATGACGACGAAGGTGCTACGGCGGACGGCTCTCCGTAACGGCGGAGCAACGGTTTGAGCAACAGTGAGGGCGCTAGTAGTGCGGCGGGCGACTCTCGGCAACGGAGAAGCAACGGTTGGGCGACGGTGACGGCACTAGCAGCACGGCGGGAGATTCTCAACAACTGTTGAGCAACGGGAACCAGCGGCGGCGGCGGGTGATTCTCAGCAACTGTTGAGCAACGGCTGACCAGCGGTGGCGGCACGGCGGTTTAATCTCAGCAACTGTTGAGCAGCTGTTGGGCAACGGGGACCGGCGGCGGCGGAACGGCGGGTGATTCTCAACAACTGTTGAGCAACGGTTCACCAGTGGGTGCTCTTCAGCAGCGGGGGTCCTCTGACAGCGACGGGTTGTTCGTACTGGTACTCGGCGGCTCGGCAACCGGTGGAGCGAAGCGACCTAGCAAGGCTGGGGACGGCGGTAACCGCTGCTCGGCGAGCCGGAGACGATTTAGCGCGTCCGAAAACACACCACTAGACGCCAACCGATTGGTCGAGCCGTGCTTGGGTTAACCAGCCGGAGAAGATTTAGCGCGCCCGAAGACACACCACTAGACGCCAACCGCTTACGTAGCAAGACTGACTCGCCTGCGCACTTGTTCAGCCTTTTATACCCGTTGTTGCGTGCGCAGTTTGAGAATTCGTCGTGCGCACTTGCTCCGGTTGTAGTTAGTGAACGAAGTGGCCGGTGTGCTGCTTTCACGTTAACCAATTTCTATAATTTTTTAATGAAAGGTGGTACCTCAGAGGTAGACCCATACTAATTTGGTTTAGATCCGATCATTGGATCATGAAGAAGTTAACGGTACTCTTAAATTTGTATATGATAATTGACCTCGGTTTTGTTTTTTGGTAAAAAATTACTTGTTACTTTATAAAAACCTACATACAATAAATATGACTTAACACATTATCAAACAAAAAAAACCCACACTGCATATGGGTTAAAAAAAGTTGATTTGTAAATGTTAACAACAAAAAATTTCCTTGTTATATTTCTGTATATTTTTAACGAGTGGCAGCAGTGCAAATTTACGATTTGGTTGCAAGTCTAGTACAATTTTAATATATGTATTAGAGGTATACGCCGCCGAGCCACGCCGCCACCGCCGCAGTTTTTGGTCATTCTACACGCGCCGCCGCCGAGTTACGAAAACATCGGCGCCTAAGGAATTTTGTACAAAATTTTCATGATGAAAGCACTTTGAAATACTACTCCAGAATATATAAATTTTTTTTTTTCAATACCACAACAATATTATTTTTTACATATTACTACAACAACAAGAAAATTATCACACACAAACAACTTTAACGCTAATATCTCAGAAAGGAGTCTTAACAAAAAAGCCCCAATTGCATCTAACTCCTCAATTATAGGAGATAAAACAAATGGATATTCTTGTGTATTTTTGCTTTAATAAAGAGTTTAATATTTTTTAAACAGATTTTAAGTAAGTAAGTTATTTTATTCTGGGATCCCACAGACGTATACAAGTCCTAGGTGGCTCTGTGAAAATTATGTTAGCATTCACAAGTGGTGGTCAAACCCCAGAAAGGTTTTGCTCCATCGCATCGCAATGTTTTCTACACAGGGTTAAAGTTCCCCCTTATTGGTGGAAATTAGTAGTATTTTCCACAACCTTCGGTTTACCTTAGGGAAATTTGGCGCTTAATATTTTATTGGAAGTTTTAACCATCTACAAACCATTTTTTAAACACTGGGTCAAAAAGGCCTGTTCTGCTGGGAGTTGATGGGTAAAACTGTTGGAAAATAGTAGACCACCCTATTTTTCAATCTATAACCCGCAAAAAATCGTAAGAACTCCGTAATTTAACATAACGGTAGATAAGATTATTACAATAATTTATAAATAGCCACATAAATTACTCCAATAACTTCACTTTTAAAATTTTTTTTATTTCTTTAAATTTAAATAGTACATACGGATCTATAGAGAACCATGTATGTATGTATATACCTCAGACCAGGGTTGCTGCGAATATTATTCCGAAATAAAAGTCTTTAACGGATAATAAACAAACCGCTTATCCAAATTAAACAAGTTTGGTATCAAATGAAAGAGGACTTAAATAGCTTTAACACTGAAATCTCTAAACGAGGAAAGCCACATATTGAAAAATATTTCAACAATAAATGTTAATTAATTACCATAGAACAAACCTTGTGTCAGGTATATGCATTTCTCTAGTATTACATTATAGAAAAAAAAAATAGAGGTCGTTCGTTATTTCTGTTTAAAAGCTATTTCAGTCCTCTTTCATATGATAGCTAATTTGTTTAATTTGGACAGGCCGTTTGTTCATTATCCGGAAAGGACTTTTATTTTGGAATAATATTCGCAACAACCCCGCCTCAGACCTTCTTCTGTTCGCCCATCCATTAGCGCCAGGCACTCTAAATTTTAATTCAAGTATGAAGTAACAATATTTAAATATTAAACTAATTCAATAATGAAATAAATAGAATTATAATCTGAATTGGAATGGCGAATGCCTAACGCTGACGAGTTGAAATGATAAGATTAGTAGCCTCATGGCTCTTTGAAATCTACCTTATGAGCAGTAGCGCCGGCGTTTCCAGACGCACCGCCGCCGATTATTTTTGAAGTTGACCACGCCGCCGCCGCAAACACACAACTTTTTCAATCAAAGAATATTCTAGAAGTGGGCATGGCTATATTAAAACCAAAGTTCAAAAATTTAGACTATTATGGATTTCGCCAGAATATCTATATGGATTGAAAAAGTTGTGGAACAAATATTGTTAACGAAGCAATATTCTGCCGAAATCCGCAATCAAATCTGCTTTTTGCTAATCTTAGTCCTGCGATTGCCACGCCCATTTCTAGGGATTTCTCGCGTTAAAGAAAAATCTTGCCATACAAATATTATATCTGGATAGGTATTCTATCGGAATCCGCAATAAAATTTTACTTTTTGCAAAAACCCGATGTTTAACTCCTTACCAAATATATCTTAACATAAGTTTTCGAAAAAAATTACAAAAAATTGTTGATTCTCACAAAATAAACCATCTCGTCATAAAGAAAAATATTTCAAAAATAGTTCTTGAAAACCCCCAATTTTTTGAAGCACGTCTTTAATAGAGAATTCAACAAGGATAACGATGGTATAATTTTAAATCCCAAATTAACTGGTCTTCACTATGCAAATCAACTTCAAAAAGTTCAACTCTTAATAGCTAAGTTACCTTTAGGACAATCTTGACCATCTTATATATGGAAATGTTAAGCCTGTTTCCTAGCTTCAAATCAGCAGAACCGAGATATAACGACTTGAAGAAGTACATGATTAGTCAGAATCACGAAAAAAAGCACACTTTGACAGATCATATCTCCGAAGAAAAAAATTCCTCGAACACGTGTGAGCTTATTTTATGTATAGAACCCACAAAACAAATTTGAAGCGAATCGGAGAAAGACATAATTTTTTTTACGAAATCCGTCCGACTTAAAAAAGAATGGCTCATATGTACATCGTTGCGTATGTACGGTGGTGTATGTACACTCTTAATGAATGCAAATTTACACACCGTGTTAATTAAATTAAACATTGCTTGCTTACTTTTACATTTATTTGTTCACAATTTCATAGTTTACACATAAAATGTTTAAAATTTCCCCTAAAAAATGTTTGTTTAAATTTACGCATATAAAGAGAGGTAACCAGTTTCCCCTACTAGTGTGTGCAAAATTACCCAATAAACACAAATACGAGGGTGGTATCGTATCAAATTCGAGACGAACTCGAGAAAATAAATTTCTCGAATAAATTTTTTGGGCTCGCTTCGAATTCGAGGCAAAATCAAGAAAATCATTTTTTTTCGAAAATATTCTTTGTTAGGAAAATAAAACAAATACAATTTCTTTACGTTTTATTGTAGTAAGCCGGCTCGCGGAGGCGAGCTCGAGTAAATCAGTTTTCTCGAACGATTTTTTTATTGCACAATCAAGAAAATATTTTTTTTTTCGCAAATATTCTTTGTTAAGAAAATAAAACAAATACAATTTCTTTACATTTTATTTCAGTAAGCCGTCTTTATTTAATGCAGCAACGGAACAAAGTAAATATCTGGATTTCTGGTTTGTAAAACCTTGGTTATTTCGTGAAATGCGTATTTACATATAGAGGTGCTAATTAATGTTAAATTATTTGCTGCACATTTTGTGATATCCCTAGAAACGAAACATCCTCTGTTGCTATTGCATTTCCATTAATGAAATATACATCATTTTCGATTTCTATTGAGTGTATGATATAAACGCCGTTATTTTTTGTAAAGAAATTATTTGGACGCTTAAGGGAAACATATTTAGATTAGTGCTTATAAAGGAAAAACAGATTTTTTTTTTGCTAATAGTGCTCAAAAAATTTTCAAATTTAAAAACGATAAATTAAGGGAGAGGTCCTACGATTTTTCAATCTGCTGCTAAATGTGTCAAATAGTGCATATTATACGTTCAAATAGATTTGCTGTATAACAGTGGAATATTTTGAGCAAAACGACATAAGAGTTCGTGTGCTAAGTCATAGGAAAAAGTATCTTTCGAAAGTAAAAGTCGCATTGCAGTACTTAGGTCTATAAAGTGTTCGTATCTGTCGTTACTTAAAACATTTCTTAAAATAATTGGTCCGGTATATAAGATAAAGTTTCTAAATTTAGTAGCCTTCCATCTTTGGAATTCAATCACTGGCCGCGGTTGTCTCGCAAATTTATAGGGCGTGTTTTTTCAGTTTTTAATAAGTCGAGAGTTAAGAACACGTCATTTTGAAGAGCTTAAGGAATATGGCTCTTTCCGTTGTTTAACCTAGTACTTCAGCAATGTTTTCACAACCCCCAAACACACGACCAACATAAACACACCCCCAAACACACGCCAACGATTCGAAAAATAAAAATTATAGAAACTCCAACGATACGAAAAATAAAAATTCTAGAATCTCCAACGATTCGAAAAGTAGAAAATTCTCGAATCGCCAATGATTCGAAAAATAAAAATTATAGAACCTCCAACGATTAGAAAAATTAAATATTCTCGATTCGCCAGCGATTCGAAGAAAAAAATTTCTCGAAGCGCCAACGATTCGATAAACTAGCAATACTCGATTCGTTAACGATAGGTGACTCTCCTACGAATTCAAATTCGCCGATCTATCGTCGCGAAGTATCGTCGCGTATCAGAGAAAACGAGCTCGTCTCGAATTCGAGGCGAATTCGTTGTGTTTATTGGGTAAACACTGTCTGTTTACTTTTACATACCAAATTTGTCACGTAGAGAAAAACTACACACAAAGTGTTTAAAGTTGAGTAAATATGAGCACTTAGCATTAGCGCACACAAGTGGTGGGTTGGCCACTGATATGTACTTAACAAGCATTCGAAGATCTACAGCCTTATTCTGTATCACGAACGATAGGCAACACGAACGATTCGTCTGCAGAGGAATGCTTCAAAAATTAGTCCGGCGGCATCATTTTAGCCGGTTTAAACGCAACTGAGACCATTGCAACGTAATGTATGAAAAGCAAGACGAAGACGACCGATATAGTTTAAAATCGCAATCAGAGAGGTTGTCGTCTGCAGACGAATCGTTCGTTTTGCCTATCGTTCGTGATACAGAATAAGGCCCTTAATTTGCTAACTTCGAATTCGTTCCACCAAAATGAGCTACATGATAAAAATACAAGTTCAGTTAAATTTTCGGTATTCGAAGTATTAAAAAAATGAGAAACCAGAAATCTACGAAAATGAACATAAAAGTGTAAAAATTTCATGGAATTATTTAATTTATTTATATTAAAATTCTTTTGTAAAATTTTGTATTACTTTTGAAAGTTGAGTGCATTTTGTGTTTATAGAACTTTTTATTAAACAAGTAATTTTTAAGCAAAAAGCAAAACCGACTTCAATTCTCGTATACAAGTTTAGGAGTACCGTTAATTTTTTCATGATTTAATAATCGTATCTAAACCAAATTACGGGACGACCCTTAAGGTACCATCTTTCCGGTAAAAAAAAAAGAATTATTGGGATCGGTTCACGCGGTCCAAAGTTATGCAGTGGCATACATAAAAGAAGAAAAAATACTCCGAAGAATTGATAACCTCCCCTTTTTTGAAGCGGATTGAAAATGTTTGAGTTATTTGTAAATTTTATGTAAATAAAATGCAATTTATGAAACTTTTAAAAGTTTATTTATTTATTATATACTGTACATAAAATTTGCATAAATGCATTTTAAAGAGCGTATTATCTGAAGCGATCAGTATTTTCTGATGATATATACTTAGAAGTATAAACCCCTCAAAACCCAAGTGGCTGGCAGCAAAAATAAATTTTGGTGGCAAAAAAAAAGAAGGCGGAGGTTAAATCTAGCCACCAAATGGCTAAAATGACTTACAGCTCTTATAAAGATATATTCAAAGCGTACGAACCGTAATTCGCAGACAAACATATCCCACTTAATGAAAAATCTTCTTATGTATCATTTTTAAAAGTTACACACTCTCAATATTGGTTTATTTAAACATAAAAAAGATCAATGTTACCTATGCTTTAGTTTTAAGAACGGCAATACTGACCAAACAGCCTATGCAGAACACACTAGTAATAAAAGTAAGGCAAGAATGGAAAAGGATAATGCTACAGAAAGAGCCTTAAGAGGTGAAATAAATATGTCTACACTTTAGATGTACAAGCTGTTTAATTAGTGCCACTAAAAGCTGCATCATCAACTTACTTTAAGAAAAAACTTGCTGTACATCATTTTACGTTTTTTAATTTGAAAACATCCGAGGTATTTTGTTACATTTGTCACGAAGGTGAAGGGGGAACGGATTCAATCGCCTCCTGTGATGCTTATGCTTTGTAGAAGAACAGTCTGACCTTAACATTCCAACAGTTTTTTTTAGTGATGGTTGTTGTGCGCAGAACCGAAAGTCACGTTGGCCAACGTATTGCAATTCATTGAAATTAAACATAATGCAACAATTTATCAGAAATACTTAACAGTTGAACTTACTCAGATGGAATGTGGCTCAGTACATTTAATAATAGAGAGATGTATATTCCTGCTGATTTCCTTCGAATTGTCACATACGCTAGAGTCTCTCCTGAACCATATAAAGTACACTTTATAGATCACAAATTCTTCAAAAACTTGTTGGGAAAACAGTTTTACAAATCTATACGGGCAGGCTTTAAAACGGTTTATCCTCAAGTTACCTTCTTCTTCTTTATTGGCGCTGTAACCATCTAAGCGATTTTGGCCGAGTCCAAAACAGCACGCCAGTCACTTCTCTTCTGTGCTAACTGACGCCAATTGGAAATGACAAGTGAAGCCAAGTCCACCTAGTCTTTCCAATGCAGAGGAGGCCTTCCTCTTCCTCTGTTACCAGCATCGCACCCCGCATTGAATATTTTCAGTTTCAGTTCAGATTTCTGTTCATCGAAAGACATGGCCAAGCCAGCGTAGCCGTTGAATTTTAATTCGCTGCACTATGTCTATGTCGTTGTAAAGCTCATACCGCTCATCGTTAAATCGTCTGCGGTATTCGCCATCGCTAACGCGCAAAGACCCATAAATCTTGCGCAGAATCTTTCTCTCGAAAACTCCTAGAGCCCCCTCATCAGATGCTTTCATTGTCCATGCCTCCACGCCATATACCAGCACAGGCATGATGAGTGACTTATAGAGTGTGATCTTTGTACGACGAGAGAGAACTTTACTTCTCAATTGCCTACTCAGCCCAAGTTGCACTTGTTGGAAAGAGTGATTCTTCGTTGGATTTCAAGGCTGACATTATTATTGCTGTTAATGCTGGTTCCCAAATAAACGAAATCGTCTACTTTTTCAAACTTGTAACTGTAACAGTGACGTGGGTGTCAAGATGCTTATGCTCTGACTGTTTGTGTAATGACAGGAGATACTTCGTTTTGTCCTCGTTCACCACCAGACCCATTCGCTTTGCTTCTCTATCCAATCCCGAAAAGGCAGAACAGACGTAGCCCTTGCTTTACCGATAATATCTATTTTTTTTTTTTTTTTAATTTGAAGCCAATCGAAAGTGTGACACCAAATTTGGTGTCCGATATGAAAAAGAATGTCTCATAGAAGAAAATGAGCAAAACCGTTTTTAAAGAAAATATGAGCTACAAAACTGCGTATTAAAAAAAATTCTAAAAAAATTTTAATTTTGTAATGTACTCATTTTACTCAACTTAGGTGTAAAAAAAAAATCACAACTCAAATTATTGTAAAGTGCACCCCATAATACTATATTGAAATATTGCGCAATACTTAGAGCTACCCTTGTGATTTTTTTCAATTTTTTTTGAAATGGCATATTTTCAAAAACTTTTTATTTCAAGAAAAAAAAATTTTAAATATTTCTTTTCATAGAGAATTTTGATGTGTATAAGTCTGATTGTTTTTCAAATTTTTCCATGCCCCGTTCTCGAGATATTTGGAATACTATTAAAACGATTTGTTTTTGTGCTGTGAAGTTTATAAAAATGTATTAATCAAGCTCAAATTTCATATTTGTTTATTATTTATTATGAAGTGTGAACACCGTCCGTTTTGGTATGGAACACCCCATATACAATCCCTACGGGACTAAAAGTTAGCTACTCCCCAAAGGAGCAAGTATGGAGCAGTAAAAAACAAAGTAAAAAATAAATTTTTAAAATTCTATCAATACTCAGAAATAAATGTCATTTTGAGTAGTAACATAAAATATTTTCTTTTGAAAAAAAGTTAATTTATGTACAAACATGTATGTACATATGTATGTATTTTCGTATGTGTACCACAGAGCCCACTAGAACTTGAAGGGAGATCTCCCAATGTGAGGAATAAAAGAGTACTCCTTTTGGCCTGTATTTCGGAGCAATAGGGGAGATTTCTGACCTTCTTTCCCACTAGAACCTGAAGGGAGATCTCCCTATGTGAGGAATAAAAGAGTACTCCCCTTAACCTGATTTCTGAGCAATAAGGGAGATTTGTCGGTTTTGTACTCCTTTATTACTCGTTTAGGAATCAAATAGGAGATCTCCTACACGAGCGACGAAATAATACTCCCCGAGGCATGATTTGGGAGCAATAAACGAGATTTGTCGGTTTTGTCCTCCTGTATTGCTCGCTTAGGAGCGTAATGAGAGATATCCTAAGCGAGCAATTAAAGAATGCTCCCTGATGCATGATTTGGGAGCAATAAGCGAGATTTGTCGGTTTTGTACTCCGTTATTACTCGTTTAGGATTAAAAAGTGATGTCTCCTAAGCGAGAAATCCAAGAGTCTTCTTTTTGATTGATAGGAGAGCAATACGCACCTCGTTCAAAAGAAATTTTGTGTTTTCGAAAAAATTTATCATAGAAAAAAAAAAAAAAAGAAAATATTTCTTATAGGCGCATAAGGAGGACACAATAATCTAATTTGGATAGCACACAGATTTTAATAAAAGTCCGTTGGTATGTACCTCAACTTTTGTTTAAATATTTTAAGCATTGTATTACTTACAAATATACCGTTAAATACCTTTCAGATTGCGCAAATTAGTGTTTGCATTTAAGTGTGACCCCCGGGTTTAAACATCGCATGGGTGACAAAGATGTCAGATAAGAAAAGTCACTTCCACAATTTCACCGCTTGGTGGATTCCTGACCAGGTAAGCATCCTTGACAACCAGGAAATCATATACGAGTACATACTTATATGTGCATATCTTATCTTACCGTTTTGTTATTATTACGTTTTACTTTCATATGATTTCTCTGCAATATAATTCTAAAATTAAGCAATTATGTAAGACGTATAATTTACGTTTTATCTGATCTCGTACTTATATCTGTTAAGGTCTTGTAAAATTAGCACAAATGCACGTGATTAAAAAGTTAAATAAAAAATTTAATAAATAGCAAAATCTATTTGGCTAATTTAAAATGTTCGTTATCATTTCTCTCTTATTACTCCTATAGGAGGCTTTCGGGATGCCTCTAATGGGAGCACTCTCTTATTGCTCGTTCGGGAGGTATATGGGATGTTTTCTATGTGCACTCCCTTGTTGTCTTTTTGGGAGGTTTCTGGGAGGTAACTATGAGAGTACTCCCGTATTGCTCCATTAGAAGGTTTGTGGGATGATAATTCTGTGTGTGCTCCCCGATTGCTCGTTTAGGAGGTAAAAGGGATTACTCCCCCTCCTAGGACATCCAATGTTAAAGGGAGTATACAAAATTACATGCTTATACACAGAAGCATAGGGAGCAATGGGGAGTATTCGTATACTCCCAAGGGAGTACTCACCGAGCAATCGTACGATGCTCCCAAGTTCTACTGGGTTATAACTCGCTTAGGAGTCCAATCAAAGATCTCCTAAGTGAGCAACAAAAGAATACTCCCAGAGCCATGATTTTGGAGCAATAAACGATTTTTGTCGATTTTGTACTCCTTTATTACTCGTTTAGGAGCCAAACGGGAGATCTCCCAAGTGAGCAATAAAAGAATACTCCCTGAGGCATGATTATGGAGCGATAACTGAAATTTGTCGGTTTTGTACTCCGTTATTACTCGCTTAGGAGCAAAAAGCGATGTCTCCTAAGAGAGTAAACCTGGAGTATTCCTTTTGATTGATAGGGGAGCTATAGGCACCTCGTTCAAAAGAAATTGCGTATTATTGGAAAATTTTATCATAAGGAAAACTACAGAAAATATTTCATATAGAAACAATATAAGGAGGATGCAATAATTGAATGACGATAGCACACAGTTAAATGAAGGTCTATCGGTATGTATTGCAACTTAAATTTAAATTGATTAAATGTTGTGTTATATATCGCTAAATACTTTTCAGATTAGCAAATTAGTGTCAGCATTTACGTATGACCACCTGGTTTTAACGTTCATATAATGTCGGTCCATAGCTTTTACTGGGGGGCATAGCTATCAGATGGGCTAAGTAACCTTCACATTGTTCGTGGTTAAAACAAGAAAGTTTTATACACTCTCCCTATTTTCGTGAGCTCTTGAACACCCAAGCATCCCTGACACCAGGAAATCATGTAGTTATCTCTCCGTTTTATTATTATTCTGTTTTACTTTGAATGAATTTGCCCGCATTAGAATTCCAATATTAATCAAAAATGTAATAATTATTACTTATGTATGTTTTGTCTGATCTCGTACTTATAGGTATAAGATCTTTTAATATTGTATACATGCATGAGATTAAAAAATTAAATAAACCGATTACGTAAATAGCAAAATCTTTTAGCGTATATGTGAGCCAATGAAAAGCTCTTTTATTACTCGTACAGGAGGCTTTCGGGATGCCTCTCATGGGAGCACTCTCTTATTGATCGTTCGGGAGGAATGTGGGATGTTTTTCTATGTGCACTCCCTTGTTGTCTTTTTGGGAGGTATAGGGGAGGATTTTATGGGAGTACTCCCGTATTTCTCCCTTAGGAGGTTTGTGGGATGATATTTCTGTGTGTGCTCCCCGATTGCTCGTTTAGGAGGTAAAAGGGATTACTCCCCCTCCTAGGACATACAATGTTAAAGGGAGTATTCGTATGCTCCCAAGGGAGTACTCACCGAGCAATCGTACGATGCTCCCAAGTTCTACTGGGAGAAAAGAAAAAAAACCACGTCAATGTGTAAGTACGCTTAATATAACCATCAAATGGTTTACAATTTAAAACAAAAATATATTATAATATATATATATATATAAATATATATGTAAAAATTAAAATTTTGCAGGCATAGCTTTTTAAATGCTTTAGTTGAAGCGCTCAACAAGGGCTTCTTTGGGAGCAGCAAGTGAGCGCTTCTTTCTAATGACACACAATGTTAAATACAATACAATGAAGTATGAAATTAGGAAGGAAGCGCTTACTGCTGAATATGGAGCGCTCCAATAGAACAAATGGAGCGCTTCTGGCCCCGTTGGGATGTAATTAATAATGCTAACTATAGATGTGTACTTGTATTGAGCCGAAAAAATTATCCAACAGCAAAAATTCTGAGAATTTGGCAGCATTCGCTCTCAAAGAGACAAAATATCCACAGAAGTACGAGAACGCAAAATTTGCAAACACTTGCAACCTTCGAAACAGCTGATCACTTCCAAAGTTGCCACTGGTGGTTCATTTGTAAATTTATTTTCTTCTTGGTACATTTTCCCCGATTTGGAATTTTATACAATTGAATACTTTTGGATAAGAAGAACCTTTTTAAAATACAAATTAATTATATCGGAATGAATAAGTTATTTTTTTCAAAAGTATTTGTGATACCACATAAATAAGAATCTCCTCCAAACACCCATTATTGATAAAAATATTAATAGATATATGTAGCTACATATGTAGTACTTTAAAATTATACAATTTTCATTTCAACAATCAACCTACTAAAACTGACAACTTCAGCAAAAAACATTTCAGCATGCTGCATTTTAATCTATTTCGGTATATTTAAAGGAAATTACAAACGAAAAATGTCATACGGCAACCATAGTCAGCACACACTAAAGTAAACAAACTAGAGATTAATAGTAAATTAACTAAAAATAAGCTCAACAAACGTTGCCCTAAATAAATTTATTTACTGGTTGTTGTTATTTCCGATCGGTTTGGATATGTTTAATAAATTTCCTTGATATGCTAGTCCGATCTAATTATCTCTAGTGCAAATAAAACAAGTTTATTCCACTATTATAGCCCAACGTTTCGCTAAACTTATTAGCATCATCAGAGGCGCCTTGTTTATTTTTGTCTATTACAGCAATAAAATACAAAATATTAAAAGGAACATTAAAAGCAAAAAAACACAAACAAGAACATACATGTAACAATGTTTATTTGAAGCAAAGTAATAGATATTATAAGATATTAATTTAATGTGGAAAGTTCATAAGTGCTAAGTATTTTAGTACTGTAAAGTATATCAAATTAGAAAAACACCCCGGCGACCTATCACGACGGCGAACAACTGCTGAGCTCGAATACTTCTTCTTCGACAACGGCTTTGAGAAAAATCATAAAATAATCCTTATTTGTAATCCCAAAAATAGAAAACAAATAATAATTATTTCCGTTTGAGCGAAAGAATAAAACTCAATAATAATTCATAAAATAATGATTAAATGCTTATTCAAATTATTTTACTCATGTTTACCTTCCCTGCGTTTAAAATTTGAAATAAAATAGTTTAGTGAAAGTACCACATTTCACTGCTTTTGGACTGGTGCGGAACTAGTTACTATCGGACTGGTTCGTTTTTGGCGAAAAAGAACTAGTACTGAACTAGAAATCTGGTTCACTGGTTCGTGTTTTCCCTACAGGGTAAGAATCCTGTTTCACTGTTTTCGTTTACACTAATCTTCGAAACCGTTTAACCGCTTTCAATGAAATTTTGTGAGTGTGTATTGTTGGTTCCAACATAAGGGATTAGATAGTTGTGAACCCGGGAAAATATATATTTTTTCATCGAAATTTTTTCTATGCTTCTCGCATCGTGCTTATCTTAATATATAAGAATCCCGTGTCACTGTGTGTTTACGCTAATCTTCGAAACCACTTAACCGATTTCTATGAATTTTTGTGGGTGTGTATTGTTGGTTCCAACTTAAAAGATAAAATAGTTGTGAACTCAGGAAAAAATTTTTGATTTTTTCGTCGAAATTGTTTCTATGTTTCTCGCATCATGCTTATCTTAATATATAAAAATCCCGTGTCACTGTGTTCGTTTACGCTAATCTCCAAAACCGCTTTACCCATTTCAATGAAATTTTGTTAATGTGTATTGTTGGTTCCAACTTAAAAGATAAGATAGTTTTGAAACCGAGAAAAATTTTTTTGGTAGCTGATGACAGGCGACCGCTATATCGTTACTAATACCTGCTTACACCCGGCCATCCTGATCGTCATCTGCCTCAGGTGATAAATCTTCGTTGTCTTCTACATATTTCCACAACTTCATGTTGTCGCAAGACGAACTTGTGTTTATTGGCCCCTCACCAGTCGTTACTTTTTGGACGTCGTAGCCTCCATTTCGCTTGACCCTTCTTATTTTATAGGGGCCCAAGTATTCGCTAGCTAATTTTTTCCCTGCGATGAATTGCGTTCTTTTGATCGCTACTAGATCTCCTAGCTGGTACTGAAGTTCTGCTTTACGTTTCTTGTCGTAGTTTGCTTTGTACGTTTGCTGTGCTTTGCTTATTTGCAGCTTCGCCTCCTCGCATTTGTTGCCTTTCTACATCGAACGCTACCACCATCTCTTCGCGCAATAGCTCTAGTAAATTGTTCTTGTTGTCGCTCTTCATCTTTACTCCGATCAATAGTTCAAATGGTGAGAACTTTGTTGAGCTATGAACACAGGAATTGATAGCTTTTTGCACATTCGCCACATGCTTATACCATTTTGCTGAGTTATCGGCCGACAGCTTCGCGATAATTTGAAGGACGCAACGATTAACGCGTTCGACCTGCCTGTTGCTCCGCGCGACTCCCGTTGTTGTTTGCACATGCTCTATATTCTTGTCCTGGCAGTAACATGCAAAATCTTGTGACGTAAACGCGGTCCCCTTGTCGCTTATAATTCGGCATGGGTCACCGAATATATTTGACCATTCGCTTAGCTTTTGTAGGACTTCATTTACCCCTGTCGATTTGGTAGTATACAGCCATACAAATTTCGAGAATCCATCAACAATTGCGAATATGTATTTGTATTGCTTTGGCGTGGCGTCCATCGGGCCCAATTGATCGATGTGAATTGTAGTTAACGGGCGGCTTCCTTTGTCGATAGAATGTAAATAACCCTCTTTCTTTCCCAGCTTTCTGTTGTGTATAATACAGCTAACGCAGTTGCTTATAATCTTCATAACTTTTTTCTCAAGATGGGGTATAAAATACGTTTGTTGGTTTATGTGCATAGTTTTTTGCACAGCGAAGTGACCTGATTCGTGAGCTTTTCGTATTATTTCTGCTTCCATAACTTTAGGAACTACTAACAGGTCGTTTCCGTCAACAGTTTTGTACAATAGAGCGCCTTTCATCTTGTACGCTTCGTACGGAGTGCTGCTCAAAATTTTGCAAACTGCTTTTACATGTTCGTCTTGTTGTTGCGATTTGTGTAACCTTGCTGTAAATTCGGTTGCCACTGTCATTACGCTTGCTCCTGGATATCGACTTAATGTATCTACGTGCTTCATCCTACTACTTTATCGGTGTTCAACTTCATACGTGTAGTCTTGAAAATGTAATATCCACTGTGCCACTTCCCGTGGAACCTCTTTCTTAGCCATTGTTTGTTTGAATGCAACGCAATCTGTGACTAGTTTAAATTTGATACCTAGCAAATAATGGCGAAATTTCTTTACCGCTAGATAAGCCGCTTTTACCTCTAAAACGAAACTATACTGTTTGGACTCTGCTATTGTTGTCTTCTTACTCCAAAAAAATACAGGGTGTAGTTCACCATTGATGACTTGTAGTAGAGTCGCACCGAACCCGTCCTTTGATGCGTCTGTGTGCAATTCGGTCTGCGGCTGTCTGTCGTAAATTTTTAGGACAGGGCCACGTGTAAGTTCTTTTTTAAGTAAATTAATTGCATTTATCTCCGCTTCTTGTATTTTAAAGACTGTATCCTTTTTCAATAAGTTCGTTAAAGGACGTGCGAGGCTAGCGTAGTTCCTTATAAATTTTCGAAAGTACCCTGTGAGTCCCAAAAATCCTTGTACGCCTCTTACATTGGAAGGTATTGGAAACTTCTCAACTGCTCTAGTTTTTTCCTCGCCTGGCCAAATTTTCCCGCCCTCTATGGTGTGTCCCAAAAAATCCATTCTCTTTTTGAGAAAAGTGCATTTTTTCCATTTGATTTTCAAACCATAGTTCGCTGCTGTCGATAAGACTTTCCCCAGTTTAGATAAACATTCATCCGGTGTAGGCCCAAAAACGATTAAGTCGTCCATATAAAGCTCCATGATGTTTGCATTGATTAAGTCTTGAAATATAAAATTTACGTACCTTATAAACACAGCCGGCGAATTGCAGAAACCGAATGGTGCACGGTTGAATTCGTACATGCCTTCTTTTGTAACAAACGCCGTATAACGCTTACTGCCCTCCTCAATGGGCACATGAAAAAACCCATTCTCTAAATTCATAACGCAAAAATAAACTGAATTTTGTAACTTTTCCAACACATCTTCTATAAGCGGGACTGGAAAGGCATCTTTCAGAACCATTGTGTTCAACTTTCGAAAATCAATGCACACTATATGTACCCTCCTTTTTCTTCGTTAGCACCACTCTGCTTGCATAATCTGATGATGATGGTCGCACTATTACCTGCTGCAACCATTCTTCAACCTGCTTTCTGACAACTTCTTGTTGATGCGGAGGCAACCGGCTGGGCGAGTGACGAAAAGGCGTTATATTTTCAGATACTATTTTCATCGTGATTGGACATTCGAAGATCTTGTCTACTGGCTTGTATGACGTTATCATTTCAACAACTGCTGCCTCATGTGCTTTCGGCACATCGATCACCGGGTTTATTTCGCATACATTATGAATGTTTAACTGGCTTTCATCGTCTCTACCTCCGTCGCGTTGCGGCATGAATGTGTGGCCACTGTTGTTCACCACAAACGTGAACTTTTGTATAAAATCATACCCAAGTAGAGCATTGTATTTTATATTGCTATCGGGTACCACTAAAAATTTCTGGTCAACATTTAAACCATCGACTTCAACTGTGCCTATGAAGTGGCCTATGACTTTCGTGCTAGCGTTGCCGAAACCATACAGCACTTTGTTATTCGGGTTTAAGATTTTGTTTTTAAAGTATTTCATATAAATTCCCTTTTTCAATAAAGTAACATAGGCGCCCGTGTCAACGAGACACCCTACATCAACACCATTCAGCACAATCGATTTAAGCCTACTTTTATCAAGTACAACGTTTACGCTGTTTTGCGTCTGCGATTTTGACGTGCAGTTTTTTGATATGTGTCCACTTTTGTTACAGCGAAAACACTTCGGCTCGTCTTTGCAATCGGCTCTTTTGTGATCTACAGACCCACAATTAAAACAATGTTCCTTCCTAATATTTGATGTATATTCTCTTTCTTGTTTAGATCTTTCGCTAATTTTGTTATTTTTCCGCACTGTTTCTACAATTTGCATTCTTTCTACAATTTCGTACTGTACTTTGAGTTCTGAAAAGCTTTTTGTACTGTATAAAGCATACTTGTACTCGTTTTGGATTTTCAGCCCATCCACTATATACCGGATCACCGACGCGTCTTCGATGTTTCCACAACATGCTATCTTTTCCATTTTTAAAATGTACTCATGAAAATTTTCACAGTCTTTCTTTTTACGATTAGATAGTTTTTTGTGTAAGTCAGCACTACTAAGTTCTTTGTGGAATTCGCGAATCAGCAGCTGTTTTAGTGTTTCGTAATCACTGACCGACACCGACTCTAGAAACAATTGAGCCACCTTTACCACTTTGCCCCGAGCTTGGACATATTTTTGTTTTGGTGTGAGCTCGTAAGCTTCCGCATTTTGATCGAAGTTATCAAACCATTGTTTAATAGGTATCGACTGGCCGTCACAGTCGGGGATTATTTTGTTGAAATTATCAACTGATATGCTAACTTTTTTGTTTTCGTCTTCTTTCTGTAATTTCAACGCCATAAGCTTTATAAGTTCTTTTAACTCGGGGTCAGCCACATATTTTTCACTGCTGCTGCTAGAACTGCTTTCCATTTCTTTGGCATTTCTGCACTCTATGTTTCGTTTATCAACCTCTTTCTCCCACTTCACGTTCGCGGCGAATTGTTTCAACTGTTCTACTGACTTCAACCTTTTTTCGCACTTTAGCCCTTTTGCAACGGAGCGCGTGAAATAGTACTTATGTGTATGTGTTTTATCGTTTAAAAGATGTCGATCTTTTACTCCCATAAGTGAAGAACCGTTCTAGCGGTGTATTTGAGTTCGTACTTTTTGCGTAATTTTCTTTTGCGAAATTTTGCTTGCTTTTTATGTTGGGGTCACCTCTACGTTTAATTTTACGTAATTCTCTTTCGCGAAATTCTGCTTGCTTTTTGTATAAAGGTCACCTCTACGTTTAACTATTCGTTCGGTTAGCGCCCGGTTGAGCCCCCAAATGTAACAATGTTTATTTGAAGCAAAGTAATAGATATTATAAGATATTAATTTAATGTGGAAAGTTCATAAGTGCTAAGTATTTTAGTACTGTAAAGTATATCAAATTAGAAAAACACCCCGGCGACCTATCACGACGGCGAACAACTGCTGAGCTCGAATACTTTTTCTTCGACAACGGTTTTGAGACTGACTCCCCCTAACTACCGCTTAAGACCGACCAGAGTACAAAAGTTGGTAGCTGATGACAGGCGACCGCTATATCGTTACTAATACCTGCTTACATACATACATACATGTATGTATTCACTTATACATATAGTTTGATGACAATAATATATGTAAACAAACAATTCTAACTCGATACAAGACAATACTCAAATTATTAACACTTAAACATTTTGAAAAACTTAATTGCTAAAAATCCAATACCATCTTGTGTGGTAGTTTCGTCAAGACTGAAAACTTTTTAAATTAATTCTGTAAACATAAAAAATAAAAGCCGCGGCAATGTTATCGGTATCTTCCTTTTTTTAACTTTTTATTTTTATTCATTGAATCTGCCCTGCCTAAGAGCCTAACAATAAGTTTTCGAATTTTATTCTATTCACTTAATTTACATCCCACAGTTGGGATGAGTATTTTCTTAACTGGCCCTAAGAAAAGATTGCGACCTTTTTATTTTTTGTTTTTTCCCTTTTCTCCATTATTCTCAGACTTTCCAGCGTGTACCTAGTTCTTTCCCTTTTCTCTTGATCTATTATTTTAGTGTTTTTAAAATCAGCTGTGTGTCCACTTGTTACTATGTGTTATGCTAGTGCTGTGTTTGTTTTTCGTTTTTTTATATCTGCTTCGTGTTCTGCTAGCCGGGCCCCTAGAGCTTGCTTAGTTGTTCCAATGTACACCTTGTCACAGGCTTCGTTTTCTTTGCGTTTACATTGAATTTCATACACAACATTGCTTTTCTGGAAGTCCATTGGGCTTTTTGTTTTTGTATAAACTGATGATAAGGTGGAGTTGGATTTGTATGCAATAGTTATGTTTTGTGCTGCTTTTGAGGTTTATGTTTTATTTCGGTGACTATCTATTTGCATTAATTTTTGTTTTAATAGTTCGCGTACTAAGTCATCAGGGTAGTTGTTGGTTTTCAAAGTTTTCCTTATTTTTTCCATGTTTGTGGGGGAAATTTGGGATGGCTAATTGTCGGTATTTTATGTATAAAGTTTTTGGCGGTGTTAATTTTATATTTGGTGGGTTGCGAAGAGTAATCATTAATTAATTAGGCGTCCAGAAGATGCAGGCTTAGAATACCAATCTAGTATAAGGTTGCCATTTTCTCTAAAAATACGCGCATCTAAAAAAGGATACTGGCATTCTCTTCCATTCCTATGTAGCGTTGCCACTTGAGAATATTTTAAGGTACCAAAAAGCCTACCAAATCAGTTTGCAAACTACCAAAAAAATTTTTATTAATAAAACGAGATTTTATTAAATTTACAGGTTTTGCAGATTAACAGTAGGCATAAATTAAAATACCAAATAATATGCTACTGTGCTACAGTTGGTTATCCATTCATGCAATACTTGAAGTTTACACAAAATAAATTCGGGCGTTTAAATAAATTAATTAACGTATCGTATAAAAAACAGTTATAAGCATTGTATATAGTTTTGATATTAATTCAATTCATATCAAACATTTTGATGTATAAAACAACAAATTCAGACATTTTATGCGTTTAAATAAAAGTTAGGTTGTTCACACTTGCTTGGTTATCAGGTTATCTGGTTATGTGGTTATATTTTTTATTCAGTTTACAACAATAAAATACACTACAGAATAATAATTTTTAACCAGATAACCTGATAACCAAGCAAGTGTGAACAACCTAAGTATCAAAAATATTGTACACAAAACGTTTGTAAAAAAAACGTACGGATTATATATATCTTTGAGATCAATTCAATTCATTTCAAACGTTTTTTTTTTCTTCGACAATACAATTTTAAGCATTTTATTCGTTTAAAAACAAAAAGTTTTTATATCCTATATTATATCAAAAACAAAAAGTTTTTATATCCCCTAATTGTATACAAAACGTTTGTAAAAAAATCATACATCTTTGAGATCTCTTTTTGCTGACCACACGTAATGTGCATCAGCCTTTTGTACTAGTTCTTTACAGTGCATAATACTATTTATTGTACTGATGGTTAGTTTATTTCTGAGTTTGGTTTTTGGGCGCAGGCGAGTTTTCATCACCACGAGAAATTTCAGTATTTGTTAATTGACACATATTACATGCCTACTTAGTCGCAATTTTTTACCTGAACAAGTCGTCGTTACTATTGTCCACACTTACTTCGGACGGTTTAGAGGCTTTATAGATATACCTGCAAATAAACAACGATTAAAAAGTAACTAATTTAAAGAAAAATTAACTTACTGGGCCATCACTAATATTTTCCCTTGTTTGTTAAATTCAATTGAAGAAAGGCGCGCAAATGCCAAGTTTTTGACATTTAACATCTTTCTTTCACGCTTTCTCTTGTCATTATTTCCTTTGCTTGCTATGAATACAGAGTTACCATTCATAGATATTTTTAGAGTAACTATAAATAGTAGATAGCACTGGAAGTATGCAATCTTAAGCAAACAAATTTTATTGCTCAATTTGGTTGCAATTTCACATTTGCCTACCAAAAGCTTCATCCTACCAACCAAACTACCAAAGGATCCAAAGGTCCAATTGGACCAAAACGGCAACGCTGTTTCTATGGTAAACCGAAATTTGCTGTGATGTTTGTTTAGTGTTTTTAGAATGATATTCACGTCGTTTCTTTTAATTATCGCAAAAATGTCGTCCACGTATTTGGTAATGAATTTAATTTCAATGTTGTAGTCGTTTTTGAGCTCCGAAATGGTATTGTCCAGTAAATCATCCATGATGATATCAGGAATCGTTGGAGAAAGAGGGTTTCCCATGGGCATTCCGAAAGTTTGGGTGTAGAGTTTGTTGTCATACATAAAATAATTGTTGTCTTTGAGGCAAAAGTTTAGAATGGTTTGAAATTTATATTTTGGAAACCGCGTCATATTTTTAATTTGTTCCCATTTATTCATAATAACCCCGGTTGCTACATGTACCGGTATATTTGTAAACAAGGACACAACATCAAACGACACTAACACCTCTTCTTCCCGCACACAAAAATTTTTTAACAAATATTTTTGTTGTATACTAGCATTAATACTAAAATTTGCAATACATAACCAATAAAAAAAAAGTTAAATATTACTCACTGATATATGTATCTGTTTAAATCAATAACTATCCCCATAAAACGACTTGGCCACGCATATATATACTGTCTCACCTCCGGGCCCCCGATTTCTTCAAACTTCTCTCATCTTCCTCTTTGAAATTAGTACCACGCTTCCAGGAAAACGTGCAAATTTAAAAGAAAGAAAGTTTGCGTTCATATTTTGAAAATAACGTTAATCAATAAGATTAAGCTCAAAACTCAGCACCGGTCATTCCAAATTCCAAGGTTTTCCTCCATAAGCCAGCTTGGTTTGGCTCGTGCGGTGGTTGTTAGGTCATTATCCTTCGTAAAAGGCCAACCTGGAGGCATGCATATTACGTTAAAATTACTCAACTTTATTTTTAAATGTTTGCGAATAATTAAACTGGCCCACTTTTCCATTTATTTGTAGGAACATATCTTACTGCTTTACTTCATGTACTTCAATAATGTCATAAATCACAAAACAAAAATCTAGGAAATCGATTTTTATGTTTTCAATTTACATATCGCACACCTAGATCTAAAGTGCGATCAACTCAAAAAAAATTTGGGCGATTTTTTTGCATAAATCAATTCATAGGACTTACATCCAATTAATGGAAATATTTTTTTCTTCGTAATTATATACATTAACTAAAAAAACTACTGTTATACCTGGTTTTGTATTAATTGCGTTAAATCTGTACGATCCACAAGCAGTTAAATTTCCCTCTCTGAATTTAGAGTTAGCTCACTTTAGATCTAAATACAAAATTTTAAGTCAACATTTTAAAAAGGTTTTCTATATTTAGTAGAAACCGACCGAAGGTAGATTTTTCTGCCGAATCCGAAGCCGAACCGAACGTTCGGTTTGGTACTAACAATCTTCCGATTACCGAAGCCGATGATTTACTTTAAATTGAAGTAAATCGATTTTTAAAAAAATAAACCCCATCTTGCCTTGCGGCCATTGAAAATTTTTTTTTAGCATTGTTTTTGAGCGGTTTTTTAACGCCGAATATACTTTTTATATTGGCATCAGCACCACCTAGCGGTTCTATTTTTTTGCAAATCTATGTCTTCCTACGTTTCAGCTAGATCATTTTTCGCAAAAATTTGTCTGGCTAAATAACCAGTACATATTATTATTATAACAAGTAATTTTTAAGCAAAAAAACAGAATTGACATCATGATCCAATGGTCGGATCTAAACCAAATTAGTATGGGATCACCTCTGAGGTACCGCCTAGGTTAACGTGGCCCAAAGTTATGCGGTAACATACATAAAAAAATATTCCTCCTTTATTTTTGAAGTTAGTTAAAAAGAGGCCAAATTGGTCCATAAATAAATTAGATATATGAATTTAATATTTTTTTTTTTCGCGGTAGACTTTCCACTGGAAACACCCATATACCCCTATAGTAAAAAAGACTAACTATTTTGTTCTAGTGAGCTACTGGTAATCGATACATCTATAAACATAGAAGAAGAGGTAGCGGTAATTTCTGCATACTCAACTCAATATTTGTATTTTTGGGATTATGACACTATTGAAGTAAATGAGCGATACGTATGTATATCATCAAACGCAGGAATAATGAGAAAGCAAAATTTTTCTACGAGGGCGGCGCTTTCGGAAGCGTTGACTCGTCGCACGTGCACGACGCTTGGCGGCGAGCCAAAGCGAATCGCCTCTAAAGAGACAACATCTACTTTTTGTATTGAAATTATATCGTATGGCTTAATTTCTAATAAGTAAAATTTGTGGTTATAGCGTTATTTCACTTTTCTCATGGAAATAAAGCCATATGGCCTTATTTGTCTATGTGAAGTGAAATAAAGCCATTTGCCGTTATTTCAATGGTTTTATTGCACGGTGCCGTTGGAAACTTACATTTTATATTAGCGTCTTCCATCAGTTTTTTTAATTATTCGTAAAATTTTTCACTAAAATTTATAAACATAATGACTACAACAATAAAGTTTTTTTAAGGCATATTCGAAATTTGAATTTTGCGCAGAAAAAGGGGGTTATTTGACCTTGATCTATTTTGGTGCATCATACCAAAATCCATTGAAATCAAGTTTTATTGCAAGATCAATAAATATTTTATAAATATGTACATATTTTCTTGTTTCAGGGATGGACTTTTGGAGAAACGCTTTGTAAAATATTTCCAGTCATATTTTATGGAAATGTAGCTGTATCTCTATTGAGCATGGTTGGAATCACATTAAATAGGTAAGATCTTAAGCTTAATTAATATGCGTAACAAAAATGAGAACAGCGGCGAAATTCAGAACAATAAACAGGTGCAAGTTCTGAATGGAGTAATAAAAAATCGTGTAATATGTACATATATTTTTTGTAATCAACTTTTGTTTATCTATTATATTACATATGTGGCGCGCGGACGAGGGCCGCCGCGAAGTTACGCAAATTTAATGTTTGAAAGGGAATTATGTCAATGGATTTTATTTCGCTTTTGAAAATGTAATAATGTCAATTGACTTTATTTCACACCAGTATGTGAAATAGTGTCAATTGGCCTTATTTCCGTTGATCTTCTTACCTGTCACCATTAAAATCGTGTCTTGATAACTTTTCGCGAAATATGTGATTTTAATAATAATAATAATACATACGAATATATATTAGACTGACCAGAAAAAAATGAAAGTGATTATTTTTTGACGCTCTTGACTTTTTAGCTTCCACTATGACTAAAAACTATTCCCGGAAAATTTGGTCTAAATATATTAACATTTAGAGGTCTCGCGTAGACGTTTTGTGCCTCCACTTCAAGTGGGTAAAAATACTCTTCCTTCAACCCATGCGCACACGAAATCCCTCACGAAATTGAAGTTTTTAAGGTTTCAGTATATGTTTTTCGCTGAACACGTTGGGCGAAAAAATTTTTCGAGCTGGCCCTTACGTTTTGAGATATTACGAAAAAGCCTTACAAAAAACGAGAAAAAATCCGAAATCGCGCTTTAAAAGATGATTATTTCGTAGAAAAAATTTTGGAATTTTTTATCATTAGTAATATCTATAGCCACAATTTTGACAAACCAAAGGAGTTATCGCAGAGAATACTACGTTCATTTTATTTGGAAATATTACGAAAAAATCTTTAAAAAAGAGAAAAAAAGATTAAAATTGCGCTGTAAAAGTTAATTATTTAATTTATTTTTTTATTCCTTTATTTAATTATTCCTTAGAAAAGATTTGCAATTTTTTTAACATTACTGCTCGCAATTATAGCTACATCTTTGGCAAACGAAATGAGTCGTCGGGGAGAATATTGCGTTCATTATTTCACTAAATATCGGTAAATTACCAATGAAGTGCATACATATTAGGCTGGATCGATTTTGTATGGGGGAAAATAAAAGTCATTTGACCGTATTGTAATAGTAATATTATGATGTCTTAGGTCTAATTCATTTCTTATTGGCCACGAAAGATTAATTTAAAACTTATCTTTAGCCCACGCAATTGAATCAAAGTGTATGAATTTTGAAAATGAGACTTTGGCTTGTAATATTTATGGAATGCGTTAATTGTTATAAACGGGACGATATATCAAATTAAGGGTTATTAAATTTAGTACCTCACGTTCATTTACCATTTTTCAATAAGTCTACTAGTTTTTAAGATATTAAGATAAAACTTACAAAAGCTATAATTTTCCCTTATAAATTTTCAATTCTTCATTACTTCAGCAACCAAGTGAAAAAGTGAATGGCTTCATTAGTCACCGAAGAAGCACATTTTTCTCAATTTGCCGTTATATGAAAGTAGGGGGCGTGCATTAAGTGTTTAGATATACATAAATATTTAGGGTATTCACAGTTTACTTCTAAAGTTAAAAGGTGGTAACTTTAACAAGATAACACACTCGAACTGTGAGCAACCCTTACGTTTGAATAAAGTATTAAGTTGATCAACAATACTACGCATTGCTAGACCGTTTGCCTTTCACGCGTTTGTGTTTAGAGAGCATCAACAAACCACATACATATTTCTCTCTATTCTCTCTTCTCTTTTTACAACGCTTTTATCAACTTGCAATGTTGTGTGTCCAGAAACTTTCAATGTTGTGGATCCAGAAACTTTCAATGTTGTGTGTCCGACACCATAAAGCTTTGCTTTGAAAAGTTCCTATAAAAAAGCATAGTGCATAGGGCGACATCTGTAGTGAATAGGGCGAGGTAGATGACATCTAGATGTCGCCTTATGTACTACGTTTGCTGCGGAAATAGACTACACGCCATTTCTTTAAATAAAATTAATTGGTGCTCGTTTGTATGTACATATATATGTAAATGCATGTGTGTGCACCTTTCTATTAATATCGTTGAATTATTTTAATATCTATTGCAAAATTTTATTCAGACAGGACTAAAAA
>NW_023459978.1:0-6565 GCF_013731165.1 Rhagoletis pomonella | reverse complement strand
TGCTAAAATTTCAAAATCAAAAGTTATCAAAACAAATTCTATGGGACGGAGAAATATTATTTTCTACTTTTTAGTCCATTTATAAAAGCGTTGTATATTAAAAAGTTTTTTTTTATATTATTTATTAAGAGCTAAAATTGTCCAACACTAAACACTAACAACAGGCAGAATGGGAGGATAAAATAAACTGTAAAATAGTAAATTTTCTAAATATTCAATTTTTCGACAGAAAACGTGGTTTTATTGTGTTAAATTGCAAAATATATGATTTATAAAAGGAATTAATAGCGAAAATGTGAAAAAAACGGCGGTTTTTGTGAAAGTATTAGCAAACTTCAGTGCATCTAAAGTATCTAAAGCATTGCTTCTGGAACGTGTCACATTTGTTCGCTACATCGTGATGTGATAAAAAGAATAGCTGGTAGTACTCCGCAAGGTTGCAGAAATCTTTCAAAATATGTTCGAAAAATGTCTTGATATGGAAGGAACTGCTTTACACTGTCAAGGAAAAAAATTGCCAAAACTCAACGGAATTTTTAGCAACTTCAATCTTGCACTTTCTTATACTAAAATTATTTTTTTTTTAGATTCTAATTAAAATGTTTGCAAATTAGGTGAAACCTTGCAGAATAGTTTTAATTTTTGTACAAAGTTTGATCCAAAACCTGAGATCTACCACATTTTTTTCCAGATTCTACCACACAAATTTTTTTTTCAAGTCCGATCACTGGACAGAAGGAAAGCGGTAGCCACGTATTCAGAGCGCCACCCAAATCACTCAGCGGCATACTCAACACAAGCAGCAAAAGCATCCCATGTAAGAACAGATCTCAAGAAAATAGCATTAACAATACGCAAACTCACCATACTCACCATCGCCATCAACATATGTATGTATGTTTCTACCTACAAGAAATTAACCGACTGGGAAAAATATAAAAAATACGGTGTCGGCCTCTCTACACGAATACGCTTCTCACGATAAGTCCTGCTTAACGTTAAGAGCTGATAAATAGAGTCTCTCGAACACGAGGTTGATGAAGCAGAGAACTTTGTCACAAATGCCTGTAATGCTGCTTTCAGGGCCTCCTACCCAAGCACTCCCGAAGGGCTAAAAGAAACTAGTGGTAGAATCCCGAGATTTCAGCACTGAGGAAAAACATCAGGAGGCTTTTAAATCAAGCCAAGCAAACAGGTCTTTGGCAACCCTACAAATATGCCCTCAGATTGTTCAAGAAGGCCATAAAGATGGCGAAAGCCTAATCTTGGCAAACCTTCTGCAACAACGTAGAATAGAACTCTGAAGCCAACAAGCTGACAGAAGTTCTGTCGAAATCTTCAAATATGAACTTTATCCAGAAGCCTAACCACTATGACCACTCGTTACTAGGTGACACCGTAAGGGACGTCGTAAATTATGAGAGGGTAGAATGGGCTATAATGTCCTTCCAGCCCTACCAATATCCAGGACTTGACGAAATCTTTCCCGCCCAACTACAACAAGCTAACGACATACTATTTCCTCTGATTTCTCAGATTTTTATAGCCTGCCTTAATCACATACCATACGAGTGGACAAAGGCGAAGGTTGTCTTCTTACCAAAAGGAGGCAGAGCCGCTCATGTGAAACCGAACGATTTCAGGGCCATAAGCTTCACTTCATTCTTTCTTAAAACTCTAGAGAGGCTCGTTGAGGAATATATTCGAGGGAGTATTCCAAGGGAAAATCCGTGGAGACCGGATTTCACCAAATCCTACTGACGATTTAAAAAAATGTTGACTAAAGGAATATACGCTCGCAGTTTTTCTCGATATCGAGGGTGCTTTCAACAATGTCTATCCGAAGTGCAAAGGCGTCTGGTGGATTTCGTTGGCGTCCTTCTGGAAAAAAGAACTATTCTATCAGAAGTGAGCGAGAGCTCCGTTGCAAAGTATGTGACAACAGGCACGGCCCCTTGGGTCCCCTAATCTCTAACCGTTTACGCCCTACTTCTAAGCCTAAAGGGCATCGGTTGTCAAGTCAGCGTACGCAGATGACATAGCAATCGTAGCAACCGGCAAACATCTGCAGGTGCTGAGTGAGCCCAGTGGTATCACAGCGGGCTTTTCCAACCTACGTGTGCTCAGTGCTCTACGCGGTGGCAGCCACTCTAACATAACCTTCTTTCAATTATGCATAAACCTAACATAACCATCTACCAATTATGTATAAACCGTTTTGTTCGTATTAAAAATCTTATTTTCATAAAGCTCATTAGTTTTTCAGCATACCGTGAAACTTCAAATCCTTTGATAAACTTGTTTTTCCTAAAAAGAATGTATGCGACCATTTCCAGGATATTTAGGACTACTTATTTCCAAACAAAAATTTATATCTCGACATCGCGAAAAATGCCATTTGCAAAACCAAAATTAAATAATTTTTGTTTATAAATTATTGCAGGTACATTCTGATTGCCTGTCATGGGTTATACGTACAAATATATAAACGTAGTTATATCCTACTTCAACTTATTTTTATCTGGTCAACATCATTTTTATTGCTGGTAAGTTACACCCATTTTTGCTTTTCTCTAACTGAATACTTTTTTGTTTCTAATCAGATGCCTTATATCGTCACCTGAAATGCAAAAAGACGTAACAAACATCATCGTTGAAATGCAAAAAGTCTTAACGAATAAAAAATTCAAAATTCACTTTTTGATTTATATCTACAACTCCCCACAACATTTTATGAAAAAAAAATTATTTTAAATATTATTCATGACCTTCTGCATTTCATGTACGATGCTGTTACGTCTTTTTACCTCGATTTTATTAGCTTGGGATGTAACTATCTAATATTGAAGCGCCAAAAAGATGCAGCGATTTCCATTCTCAAGTTACATACCTGCTGACAGTACGAATGGAAATTATAAAAGCGAGTTTTTAGTTTTTTAAACTATAATTTTTACATTTCCGGTGACGACATGTATGTTTGACAGACGAAAATGTTGATGATTAACCAACACATAAATGCAAATTTCGAAAGCTATTATCCGAGATAATCGAATTCCATATGAATAAATATTCCCAAGAAGATGAGGATGAACAAATACAAATTTTCTAAATTTTTTTTGTGTTGCCTGTTAAATTATCGGAATAATTTATTCACATGGCGATACAACATATTTAAAATTTGTGGATGTATTGCTATTAAAAAAGTCATAAATGGGAATACTTCTTTTCATTTCATCCACATACTTAGATATACATACATATGTACATTAGGCATATGATTTTTAAAATTAATATAGCTAAAATCAGAGGAGGAGGAATAAGAAAAAAACCAACAAAAAAATAACGCTTTTGTCAAAATTTGGTACAAAAAGTTCCCGCAGGGATTTCCCAGAGAGAAAAAAATTGCCCTGAAAAACAAAAATACATACAGTACAGCACATACACTAGCGGCCAAAAAAAATCCGGACACTGATTAATGGCGCTAAAACTCCGCTGTGTCCAGTTAAATATTTTTTTGCGTATTTTTATAAAAATATACATTGTTCATCCTTCAACAAAACCCACAAAAATCAGAGTTGCGTAATTTGTGCAAAATTTAAGCAAATTTTGGCGTTTTTGGTTTATCAAATTTTGGCAAATAAAGTGCAAGTTTGAAGCAGCTAAGGCTTCCTGTTATATTGCTAATTTGCTCCAAATAAAAACAAATTCGAGCATATATTATACCGCGGAGTTTTAACGCGATTACTCATACGTACATTAACCCTTGTGTTACTACCCGGGTACCGGGGTACACACCACAGGAAATTTTTCCGTCTAAGTCGAATATTGGTTGACATTTCTTTCCTATCCTCCGGATCGTCGTTATTTAGCTTAAATAAAGGAACTTGGACAATTGAATGTAAAAAAATTGTGTTATTTATCAAAGCAATAATCGACTTGAAATGTAGTATACCGTACCAGCACCCGGGTAGCCAATTACTTCGGTAGTATATTTTGTAGTTTTTTTCTATTATACGCACGTAATTCGTAAAAATAACTATACTATATAACTTATTACGAAAACAAAAACGTTTAAATAATCACTTTATTTATAGCAAATATTATATTTTATGATGTTTTTGGAATGTTCATCACATAACGCTTGTTCACATTCCCAGCAGCTCTTCCTCGTTTTTCGTCTTTTTTTCTTTTCCTGTTTATTGCAAATGAAACCACAACCAGTTACTTCGATTCTTCCTGGTGCATTTTGTTCAAGTGAAGGGCTTGGCGTAACATCCACAGTAATTTTTTGACGACCTATGATGCTTTAAATGCCGATTTTTGTCGCATAATTTCTCATTATTTGTACGTTTGTCAAACGATTTTAGATATTGGTTTTGTTAACTCCTCGCTCAATTGACGCATAAACAGCCGTCACTGGTTAACTTTCTTTTGGAGCATTTCATTATTTTTTTATAGGAAATAAGATATGAAGCGAGTGAACTAATATCTATTATATTGAAAAACATCGCTTAAGGCCATCGCAAACTCGCCGTTTCGTTGTGTATCTTCTAGCCATCTGGTTCATGGTATCAACTCCAGCTTTATACTTAAGATATAATATGGGGTGTCTTCTTGTCATCATCGTTCACAGCCGTATCGTAATGCAATGTGGATGGCATAATTACGGGTTTATTTCTGTTTGGTATGTATAAGCACATAGTTACTCTTTCATGGACACCAAATACGGTAGAGTACTGCTCTTAGGCCCTCTTTGGGGCCCATTATGTTTTGTATGTAGGGCTTATTTTTTCTCAAAGTACCAACAAGAGTACAATTCCATGAAATCAAGGGCTTTTCGCCTGTGCCTTTGTGTGCGATAGCACATGTGCGTGTATTCTATTGTAGTTAGCGGACTCCCATATTATTTTTGAAATTTTTCTTACTAAATTCTCTTAATTTAATCTATATTCACAAACAAATTTCAGTGCGCAAAATGGATTTGTGACGAATAGTAAAACAAATACTGTGTGGGTACCCAGGTACCCCGGGTGCTAGACAACGTAAGAAAATTTGGGTATTAACACAAGGGTTAAGGCGTATCACGAAAAAAAATTTAGGTTGTGTCAGTTTTATTTGAACACTTACATATGTCAGAGAAAATTTTGGAAGTAAACATTTTTTAGGTTCCCGCTGAAACCCTCTAAATCGCGTTTTTCGCTGTCACTTTCTTATTTGATGTCTTCTTAAATCTTTATGTCGCTGAAAAGGTCTCGCTCACGACCTTTTGTTTTATAATTTTGTTTCACTAATTTTTGAAATACTATCCCTAGTTTTTTTTATTTTTATTCTCTTAATCAGAGGTGCTCAACAAACTTAAGTTACTAAGCCAAACGACAGCAGCGTCAATATCAATTACAACAACATTGTTCTGAGAATTTCAAAAAATATTTCAACCCCAAAATAAAAAAAACCAATGATGCAAGCATACATATGCGCAAATTCAAACCAACGCTAGGCAGCAGTGAATGAATGTCGATCTATTTTTGTCCCGTTAGTTTTTATTGAGTCAACACTTGTTTAGTTTATTTTATTGTGTGTGTTGTAACTGAGCCAAAGTGAGCCACAGTGAAGTTGTTGTAAGCCAACTGAATGTCGACCGATTTTTGTCCGTGAACATTTTGGGTGTCGTGCCTCCACGAATTCTATGTTTGTTATAAGTGAGCTACAGTGATGTTGTTGTAAGCCAACTGAGCCAATTGAGCTACTTGATGAGCACGCCTGCTCTAAATCTAAAGACGAGGTTGCTAAACAAGTATTAGGCAGCGTTGCCACAAGTGAAGGTTTATCTTCAAAATTAGGATTTTTGGGTTTTTTTATTAAAAATCTTCCAAAAAGGTTTTTTAAAAGCAAAATTTTACACTGAAAATATCTTCAAAATGAAGATTTTTGTGCATTTTTTTATTTATTTAATATTAGATTGAAAACATTAGTGCATTAAGATGTAATCTGTACTTGCACAATGATACAAACATTGCAAAAATAAAATAAAAAGTACAGATAATAAATTATATTACAATATAGATTAAGATAATGTATGTGTTGAATTACAAATCATATATTCTAAAATAAAACAAAGGTAAGCTTATAACCACTATTCTTGATCACGCTTGGAAGAAAAAAAGTTAAACATGAGTTTTTTGATGTGCATGATGTAAGATTTTTAAAGTTTAAGTTAAAATTGTTAACTTTTTTATTTTATCCTTGTTGTTGCAGTGCGGACGTTCGTGAAAAATGCCCACAATTAAAAAACCCGTCTCGGATAACCAAGAAACCCCCAAAAAAAGACCCACTCACTCAGGAAGGTCGGGCCTGCGTTCGGACAAGGCCAAACTAGCCAGCGGTGCGAAGCCTGTGGCCAAGCCAGGGCAGAGCATACGCTCCGTCCCCTCTTTAACTGCCTCAACGGCATCGAGGCCCCCTTCCGGATACCGGTTCACTAGACAAACTAGCGAGGAAGTACATCCACCCGGTGCTGGAAGCAGACCCAACCTCGGCAAGGGAACACCGACAGGTGCAACCCCTA